>NC_052481.1:3899695-4041217 GCF_009730915.1 Dioscorea cayenensis subsp. rotundata | reverse complement strand
GCATATGCTTGAAATGCATATAGGCTATGTACTACATAAGTTTAAAGGTATATAGGAAATTGAAGCAGACACACACCTGAAATTTTGCCCACACATCCTCTTGATACCATTAGGGTGTCGTTGTTTCCATGTTGGCCAGTATCATTGAAGTTAAGTTGTATACATTTTGTAATTGTCCTAACGACTTGTAAGGTTCAATAAATTTCCCATCATAAGAAGACAAAGAAACATTAGTTTCTATTAATTAAAAATTTGATTTAGTATAAAATAGATGAATTACAAATGTACATACTCACTCATGTAAAAGTGGTAATAAGGACTCGGATCATTAGGACTTTGTTGGTTTAGGGCATTACTTTATTTGGACCTCTCTGAACGCTTTCCTTGTGTGCACATCTTGGGTGATCGCATCCTCAATTGCTTCACCTCAATATGTGGATTTTGGGTTTCCGCACTGCGTTAGCCGGAGCTTTGTGAGTCATCCCAGGAGTTCATCGTAGGTGGACTTTTGCGATGTGATACAGCAGGTCTAAAACCATGTTTCCCACGCCGCCGCACTTGGAGTGGCTCCTTCCAACTAGCCTCCATCTCCAACCCTAATTCCTTTACCTTTTGGTTTATTAGGAAGTTTTCTTTCCTAGGCACGACTTTCTTAAAACCAACAACAACAAAGAATAAAAACTCATCTCATAATTGCATACATGGTATTAAGAAATCACTTAGAAAGACGCTTAATCAATGTATTAAAAGTAAAACCTTATTAATTATCATTTGATACGTGTAATGCAGAGGCTAATCATTTTTGTGCTAATAAAAACAAAATCCATGATGCTCACAAAATAATGTACAGTAAAGTTATTACAATAAATGATTGTATATTTGTACTTGAAATAAGATTAAGATTATTTCTTAGCAATGGGCCGGACTAGCAGCATAACCATAAATGGCCCGCCACTAAAGAATGTTAACATTGTAATTAATAGGCCGGGCTTGAAAATAAAGAAATCCACTTTTCTCTTCAAAAATAATAAGTAACAAGAGAAATGGTAAAATTAATTTGAATAAAGAAATCCACCTCTCTCTCAAAACACAGTAGCAACAAGAGAAATGGTACAATTAATTTGGTCATATGAAAAATTTACTCTTACATAGATATTTTTATATTTCATTAACAATGAGCCAAATAAATTAAAAGAAAAAACCTAAAACATTAAAAATATAAAAATATAAAAGTAAGGTTCTAAAATTGTTATTTTTTAAAATGGGTCTTTTACTATTATTTGGCTTGGGATTCAAAGTTTTTTTTTATATAATTTTTGTAGGATAGGATTTAACAAGAATTCATTGTAATTTTGTTTCTTTTTTAAGAAGATATCATTTGTTACCAAGATAAACATATGAAGAATTGGAAACCAAATAAGAATGAAAACACCATAGAACCACCATAATAAAGCCTACATCATAGACCTAATATAATAACACATGATTCACAATTAGAACAAAAAAGAGAATAATGCAATAGGAACTCACTTATCAAAACAAGCATGCATGTCAATTAGTAGGCACTGTCATTTGTTAATACAACTACTACTTTGATAACTGTAACTCAGCAAGGTACATCAATCATCATAACATATAACATGCTGAAAATAGTGTCAGAGCCATTATCTATTATATATTATTGCATAAAAACCGTAGCTTCAACAAATAAAGGCACCTCAACACTAAATATAAGTGTGTGTTTTTAAATTTTATCATTAAAAAGAAACAAACAAATACAATTTTAGAATGTTACAAGAAGATATGTTACTTTTACGGGTTCGAGCTATAAGTTTTGAATTAAAATATGAACATAGTAATTAAATTAGAAGTTCATGCTTTAAAAACCTAGAACATTAGATTAAGGGAAACTATTTGATCATTCAACAATTCACATAATCCTAAATTATTAGATTAAGTAAAACTCTAGTAACATTACATTGAGGAAAACTATTTGATTCAGAAACCAATTTGATCACAAAAACAATAAATATAATCCTAAATTATTAAATTAAGTAAAAACTTCGTAAACATTAGATTGTCATAGATGTTGTTAGAACTTAGAGTTCAATAGTTTAGCAAAAGATCCTTTTGGGTGTTACTCAACCATTGCTCAAAAATCCACGTAATTGAATGGGCAAAAATTATTACCCTAAGTATAGATTGCTCTCCCTGAATCAAATTATATATAAGCATATTGAGAAAATCGAAAATCGAAAGATAAGTTGCAAAACAATATAACCACACATGACGATGTAGACACGAAAAGTGTTGATTTGCATCGATGATGTCATCTAATAATCATATGTCATCCAAGTCTTAACTGATATTCAACAGGATGCATCAACAAAGGACCTAATGGCATACTGAAAAAAGAACAATAAACCATGAGGTGCCAATGTTTAATATATACTTTGAAATATAGAAAATCCACTCACCTGCTCAACACCAGGATATCTATATGTTGTAAATTCAACGATAATTAAACAAGATATCTCAGCAGATCCACCACCATACACAATCAAATTGTTACAGATTAAATTTTTGCATCACGGCCGCTAATGGCACTCCCTCCCTAAAGCTATTGTACCATCATCGCAAAGGTTGGTGAACCTCTCCTAGTGCGATCCGGGGACGGTGAAGGTAGGAGGGAGAAAGAGATGAAAAAGGTGAAGAAGGACACAAAAAAAAGGGGGTATCCCAAATTATAGATTAGGGGCTTTAGTTCTTTTATCATTTAATACTTTATTACAAATCTAATATAATTATAATAAATATACGTAAATAATATAAAAATAAATAAAAAGGATATTGCATAAAATAAATAAAAATATCTAATATCTTACTATATTATTTTAAAATTTTAAAAATTAACTAAGATTTAATTAACTTGATTAAATATTAAATTAAAATAATTTTGTATTATGATAATTATATATTGATGGCCTTTCAAAATTTGAGTTTTTAAAATTATTATAAAAAAATAAATCTAAAAATAAGGATTTTAAAAAATAAAGGGCTAAAGTACTTAGCGCCATTGACCCTAACCATGAAGTAGATGTTGAAGAAGGAGAAAAAGGAATAGCCCTAATTATAAAAATATTATGGGCTTAGTTAGTTTTAATGAGTTTTTATCATTTAATCCTTCATTACAAATATAATATAATTATAATAAATATACTAAAATTTTAAATTAACACTATAAATTGTATCTCATACTATAATTATAATAAATAAAAATAAAAATAAATAAATACGAAATTACAAAAAATAAATAAAATATCTAATATTTTACTATATTATTTTTAAATTTAAAAATAAACTAGATTATATTACATTGATTAAATATTAAATTAAAATATTTTATTATGATAATTATATATTAATGGTCTTTCAAAATTTGAGTTTTAATATTATTATTTAAATAAATCTAGAGATAAGGATTTTAAAACATAAATGGCTAAATTAATTGCTTCATTGATCTTATATTTGAGTTGATGTTGAAGAAGTGAGAAAGGTCCGAGTCTCTAATTATTTAAAAATATTAGGCCTTAGTTAGTTTTTTAATGATTTTTATCATTTAATCCTTCATTATAAATCTAATATAATTATAATAATATATAAAAATTTTAAATTAATAATATAAATTGTATTCATATTATTTTTAATTATACAAAATATAATAAAATAAATAAATATGAAATTGCACATAAATAAAAATATCTAATATTTTTACTATATTACTTTTTAAATTTAAAAATAAACTAGATTAAAATTACACTGATTAAATATTAAATTAAAATATTTTTTTATTATGATAATTATATATTAATGGTCTTTCAAAATTTGAGTTTTAATATTATTATTTTGATAAATCTAAAATAAGGAATTTAAAAAATAAATGGCTAAATTAATTGCTTCAATTTCGATCTTATATTTGAGTTGATGTTGAAGAAGGAGTAAAGGCCAGAGTCTCTAATTATTTAAAAATATTAGGGCCTTAGTTAGTTTTTTTAATGATTTTTATCATTTAATCCCTTCATTATAAATATAATATAATTATAATATTAAATATAATGTAAATTTTAAATTAATACTATAAATTGTATCTATACTATAATTATAAAAATAAAATAAAATAAAATAAATACGAAATTACAAAAATAAATAAAATATTCTATTACTTTACTATATTATTTTAAATTTAAAAATAAACTAGATTATATTACATTGATTAAATATTAAATTAAAATATATATTATGATAATTATATATTAATGGTCTTCAAAATTTGAGTTTTCAGTATTATTATTTAAAATAAATCTAAAAAGATAAGGATTTTATAAATGGCTAAATTAATTGTCTTTATTGATCTTATATTTCGAGTTGATGTTGAAGAAGGAGAAAAGGGCGAGCCTCTAATTATTTAAAAATATTAGCCTTTAGTTAGTCTCTTTTTAATGATTTTTATCATTTAATCCTTCATTATAAATCTATATATAATTATAATAAATATACAAAATTTTAAATTAATAATATAAATTGTATTCATATTTATTTTTAATTATACAAAATATAATAAAATAAATAAATACGAAAATTTGTAAAAATTAAAATAAAATATCTAATATTTTACATATATTATCTTTTAAATTTAAAAATTAAACTAGATTAAAATTACATTGATTAAATATTAAATTATATATTTTTTATTATGATAATTGGTAAGCATTAATGGTTTCTAAAATTTGATTTTTCGACTTGCTAATAAAATAAATCAAAGATGAGACTTTAAAATAAAGGGCCAGCAAATTGCTTCATTGGCCTTGTATTTTTGTGTTGATGTTAAGTTGTTGATTTATAATCAATAAAAATATAGATAATTTTCAATTAATTTTTTGTAAGTTTTCAATTTTAATTAATTGAAATAACATGTAATTAAATCAATAAATGATAGTTAATAAATTCCATACCATTATTAGCCGGACTCCATTTGTAAAGCTTGTGTTCTTGTTATAATTTATTTTTAAAACCTCATCTTTAGATTTTATATAAATAATAAATACTTTAATTTTAAAGCCCTCATCACGGGATTTTTAATTAGTAGTGACTTAGAATTTTGAAAGGCTCCCTAATAGGTGGGATTGTAATACATATATATTTTAATTGTTATGTAATCTTAGCTAACTTTTAAAATATAAAATAACATATTAAATATAGTTTGATGCTTAATCAACTCTTATATATTCCTCTATCTTTTCATAATTTTATTTTTGATCCAATTTACTTTTCTCATGCATTTTATTTCTCCAAATTAATATAATATTCATTTTTAAATTATTGATAAGAGTTTTTGTAGCTTTTATATTGTTAAATTTTTATTTTATGGAGTTTTGCTCACAAATTTTAAATATATCTCTTCATCTCAAGTTTAATAACTGAAAAAGAGAAACAAACAGGTATTTATTAAAATAAATTTGAAATAAAATTTAATTTTTATTAAATAAATTAGAGGATTTATTCTAAAATTCCGCTTTAGGCCTTAAGTTAACTAAGATGCCCTTAGTCACATCAAAACACAGAGTCTTCAATCATAACTGTCTTTGAACTAATAACACAAGAGTAAATTTATAAATAAGAAATTTGTTATTAAATAAAGCAATCAATAAACTTTTAAAATGAATAATAAAAATATAAATTTCAAATAATATATTATTATGACATTCATATTAAATATATACTTTACAAAATGGAATATATATGTTTAAGGATTTTGTTTTTTTCTCTTTTAAACTCAGGTCAAATGTATATATTTTCAAAATAATGTAAAAATAATATTAATAAAAATATATGAGTGAAAATTATTTATAAATAAGATATTTGCAATTCTTGTAAATATTTATAATTTTTTTAATATATTTAATTTATAATTTTAAATATAATTAAATATAATTAAAAACAAAATTTGGTGATAATACAAAAATTCCGTTGGTAATAATAAAATTTCCGGTGATAATAAAATATTCCGTTAGTGATAGTACCAAATTCCGTTTTAGATAATGTAAAAATTGCGTGGATGATAATACTAAATTCCGTGGGTGATAATAAGAAATTCCGTTGGTGAAAATACAAGAACTCTGTTAGTGATAGTAAACAATTCCGTTAGTAATAGAACTCAATTCCGTTGGTAATATTATGAAATACCATTGGTAATAACACCAAATTCGGAAGGTAATAACTCAAAAATTTTGATGGTGATAGTCAAACATTCCATTGGTGATCATACAACATTCCGTTGGTGATAGTATGAAATTCCGTTTCAAATAATCCAAAAATTCCGTTAATGGCAATACTAAATTCCATGGGTGATAATAAGAAATTTCGTTGGTGATAATACAAAATTCCGTTGGTAATAATCCAAAATTTCAGTAGGTGATATTACTATATTCCGTTGGTGATAATCAAAAATTCCGCTGGTGATAATCTTGAATTATTACAAATATATTAAAAACAATATTTTAAGGCTTAAGAAAAAATTAATAATGTTCACCAACGGAATTTCCAATGGAATTTGGTTGGTGATAATATAATATTCCGTCATTAATGTCTTGGTAGATGGCAAATCCTTTCCGTTGGAATTCTGACCTAAATCCGTTGGTGATATTAATTTTCACCCACGGAAAAATTCCGTTGGGAAAATATTAAATTAATTTTTTCGGGTAAAATATATTTGTAACTATATAGTAAAATATTTTGCTATAATAACATCAGTTATGTAGCAAAAATATTTTTCTTCGAAATAAAAAATTGTAGCAATTAAATATTATTTTTTAGCCACAAACTCAATAATTTCATATCTAAATATGAAAATTATTTGATATAAATTGGAAACTTTTTTAGCAATTTCAATATTGTTAGATTGTAAGATAAAAAGAAGTCAATGAATTAGTTACTATAAATTAATTAGGTGCAAATATTGAAATGAAAATAATTAAATAAAATATAGCCAAAAAAAATAATTCAAGCCGTATATTAATGGAATATAACGCGTATAAAAGTTATTATAAAAGAAGTCTTATCACTAATATTAGTAACACTTATAAAATCTAAAAGTTTTAAAAATTGGATGTCTACTCTTGACTTTGTGGATCATGGACATGAAATAGCATTTTAATTTTTTCTTCCCAATCTCTATTCATCTTTGCTATTTTTTCATCCATCTGCTTTTCCATTGACTCTATTCTCGCACTTGCTTCCCTTTTAGCAATTTCAACTTGCTCGCTTGCTTCCTTTTTAGTTGCTTCCACTTGTTTCATAAGTTCAACTTTTGATGGTATAACACCAAAATAATCTTATTGATGACACTTTAGTAGAAGTCGATATAGAATCCGATCCTGAAACTGATGATGAAGATTTATTGCTATGAGCAAATTGTAGCATGTTTGTAAACTAAAGGTATATATTACTTTTAGTTTCTTTACTTTTTGAATTTTTAAATTAAAATAATTATCTTGTTTTTTCAATGATTAATGTAGATAAAAATGAAGAAAGACTCCGGTCATCTTTTTATTGGAGCTATTGAAGAGATCAAAATAGAAATAATTTTTATTTAGCTTTAAAGTTGAATTTTTTTAATGGCCAGCTACTTTTGATGTATTATTAAGTGTTGAATGGTGAACTAATTATGACCAAATTGTATTTGATAACAATGTTATTTAAAGTGATTTTAGGAAATTTGTGTTTGGTTTTCCTTTCTCAAAAAGATTCTAATGTTGATTGTTTATTTTTAATCTCGAAAGCTTAAAAAAATAATATATTTTCAAACTTTTAGGGTGATGGCGGTATGAATAATATGAGCATGGAAAAGAATTTTTCTCCTATTGTTAGTGTTTTAATTAATTCTCATTGCATAATATATATTTGATGAGGATTTTTCTCTTTCATTGCAATTTTTTTAGAATTTAATTTATTTTGATTATTTTTTCATGTCGTCTATTAATTATATAAAGCATTTTAGATTTATTATTTCCATATTTTCCTATATAAAAGGAGTTGAATTATTTTCCTTTGCTAAATTAGATGGATATAATATAAGAATTGATTTATAATAACAATTTAAATTGTACCATGCATGCATGCTTTTACCACAGTCTTACTTTTTCTTGTGGCTCTTTAATATGTATATATTTAGCTATAGGATATATATTATCCACTATAGCTACAAAAGCTATACTCATAACAAATTATTTTTTAAAATTACAATTTGCTATATGTATTTAATGTTTGTAGTTGTATATTGATAATAGCCACTATTATCTTAATGTGGCTAGTATCTAAATTTTAAACTCATTATTGCCACAAGAAATTACTATTTGTAACTAAATAAACTATTTTGCTATAGTATATTACTGTGGCTAAAAAATAGTGGCTAGAAAATTAGTTATTGCCACAAAATCAAGATATCAAAACAAAAATAATTTATTTGCTATAAATTAATGATCATTGTAACTAAAAAAATCTAATCAAATATAGATAGCTACAAATGACTTTGTCTATAGCTATTGTAATGTTTTAGCTACAAAAATATATTTTGTGGCTATGAATTTGTAGCTGTAGATAAAGATTGTTGTAGTGCCAATACTTTACCCCCTCTCACAAAAACCTCCCAATGTCTCTCTTATTCTTTTTTTTTGTTGTTTTATGAAAGGACCGACTCTTGGTTGGTTCAAATAGATGCACATAAATGGGCAAATCACTTTGATAGAGACGCAAGTGTATGTGCCGATTGCGTAATAAAGTGTGCATAAGTGCAGATTGTCAGTCCACAGGATAAAAAATGAATACTAATAATGACTCTAAACCCAAAAAATAGCCTAAAAGATAGAGTGTTGTGTGTGTGAACAAAATCAAAAATAAATAAATAAATAAGAAAATACAGAAAATAATATAAGAAAAGTCAAGGAAGAAAGCGATATTCAGGCATAGCATTCCTCTAGGGTTATGATCATGAGGTACATCACAATGGTTGTCTAAACATGCAATCCTATATGAACCGCAAGGTTTTCAGAATTATACAAAACTCTAATTTCTCAGGCGAAGTGTAACTGAATAGGTGCAGAGCTGATACAAACATCCACACAATCTCATTAACACTCTATAAATGGGCAGATCACTTCGATAGAGACGCAAGTGTATGTGTCGATTGTGTAATAAAGTATACGTAAGTGCAGAGTGTCAGTTCACAGGATAAAAAATGAATACTAATAATGACTCTAAACCCAAAAAATAACCTAAAAGATAGAGTGTTGTGTGTGTGAATAAAATCAAAAAAAATAAATAAATAAATAAATAAGAAAATACAGAACATAATATAAGAAAAGTCCAGGAAGAAAGCGATGTTCAGGCATAGCATTCCTCTAGGGTTATGATCATGAGGTACATCACAATGGTTGTCTAAACATGCAATCCTATTTGAACCGCAAGGTTTTCAGAATTATACAAAACTCTAATTTCTCAGGCGAAGTGTAACTGAATAGGTGCAGAGCTGATACAAACATCCACATAATCGCATTAACACTCTATAAAACCTTATTGTGGATTAATGATAATCTCTTAAGTATATACTCTCCCCCCAAAAAGA
Organism: Dioscorea cayenensis subsp. rotundata; assembly: GCF_009730915.1. Lineage (NCBI taxonomy): Eukaryota > Viridiplantae > Streptophyta > Magnoliopsida > Dioscoreales > Dioscoreaceae > Dioscorea > Dioscorea cayenensis. The sequence goes on along the minus strand of NC_052481.1, from coordinate 4,031,538 downwards.
GTGATTATCCTTAATCCAAATACCAAGAAGCAATGCGATTTCTCCTAAAATCCACCCCACCTGATTACAAAAAACATGGAAATTATCACTAATCCACTCAGAAGGATGGTGGGAGACAAAGTCTCCTGGATACCCTAACCAGGGGTGTACCCACTATCCTCTCGAATTACAACAAGTCTATACTAGGTGGGAATTTCTTCTCATCATGTAGCAATACCAAGTATGATTGCTATGGCTTTCGCCTCGTTAGCAATCAAGTATTCAATCACACAATTAGACCCAAATAGATATGATTGCAAATGAGAAATCAATTAAAGAATCAAATATCCAACAATCAAAGTCAAGAATATAAACCCTAGAGTTCAACTATGCCCAAACATCTACAAATTAGCCCTCCATTAAGCATTCAAGATACAAATAACGGAAGAAAACGTGAAAACCATGAAAACCCCTTTTCAATCCCTAGGATTCTAAATCATTGAAAAAGTTGCTTGAAAGCTTCCACGCAAGCCGCCAAGATGAGCTTGACGGTTAAGATCTTCAATCCCCTTAAATGTAGATTTGTATCCCTTTCCAAATTGCTCTTTAGGTGTTGGAAATTCATCTCTTATCTTCCCTAACTTCACCTCCAAGAATCGTCCACAAAGAATAAAATGATAGAATAGAGTCTACCCTAAAAATCCTTATAAGTTCTATTTATACCCGACTGCTTACTGGCTGCTTTTGGGCTTAAGGGTTAGGCTGTAAGAGAGCTAGAGTAGGTAATTACGAGCCTTACAGGAACACTTACGGCTGTAAGTCACGTCCGTAAGGTCTTCTATATATGTTATGGTCCAACTTACGGCCGTAAGCTCTGGACCCTAACCTTCACTCTTCTGCTTCTTGCGACGGTCCTTACGGGCATATGCTATTGTCGTAAACTCCTCTGAATGGTCTTTACGAGCTAAGCCTTTCCTGTAACGTCCCCTGTATTGGTTCTAAATCCCTCTTACAGGCATAAGCATCCCCACAAGGTTCTCTGGAACCTACTTACGGCCGTAAGCCACCCAGTTTGCCTTGTCCTTATTTTAATGATGCCGAGAGAGCTCCAAATTCATCGTTTGAGATCTAAAATGCTTCTTTTGGATCTCGCTCATCTTGAAGTGTTGCCTTGAGCCTATAAATACGAAACACACTAGATTTAACATCGAATTCCTCAATATAATCTTAATACATAATGGATAAGTGTACAAATTGGTATAAAATACATGCATGTTATGCACTCATCACTTGTTGGAATGTTTTCGTTTACACACTTGAAACCCGTTTTGGCCCCACTTCATATGAAAATCACCAGGCAACCTTATTCAAACTATGTCAGAATAGCACTGTTAACGCATACCAGTCCAATTTGAACAATTGTGTAATTGTATCAATAGCTTGAACACTGACACCATTCTTAATTTCTTCCTCTCCAACCTCCAACAAGACATCTAGTAGGATCTTGCTTCCCTATGGCCTCAAACTATTATGGATGCCATTAGGCTTGCCACGTTGGTTGAAGCCAAGCAGAATGATACTCGTCCTAGCCAAACCTACTACTCACGACCCACATCTACAAACTCTAGTGCACTACTTCCGACAATTAATTCCACCCCAACCCCTACTACCTCCCATCCTTACCACTACTCACCAACACCCCTGTGCCACAAACATCAACACATCCACTACCCTAACGTCATCTCACTCCAGCCGAAATCCATGAACGTCGCTCAAAAAGCTTATGTTACAGTTATGATAAGCGATTTCAACTAGGCCATAAATGCAAATCACCCCAATTTCTAACTCTTGTTGGTCCTGATCACGAAAACCAATATGAAGACACAAACACCTTGCTAGAGCTTACCGAATCTCAACCAGAACCACCAACAAATGACCTAAATCCATCCAACCCCCTTGAACATCCCATTCCCACATTATTACTACAACCACTGGCCCTAGATAATGCTTAATTTCATTTCTCCATTGCTGCTTATTTAGGATTTCTTAACCCCAAAACTTTGAGGGTAACATGTACTATCAATGGCCATCATTTCACCATCTTGATCGACTCCAATAATACTCACAACATTATACAACCACGAGTTGTAGAATTTCTAAAACTAAATAGTCAGGACATGCCTTAATTCAAGGTCATGGTGGGTAACTGAGAATACTTGGGGTGTTAAGGCAATTGTGCTGATGTAGAAATCTGACTACACAATTCTAGGTTCTTCCTTTCTCTACTTATTCTTCCTATCCAAGGTGCAGATATCGTACTTGGTGTTGAGTGGCTAATTACTTTGGGACCTATTATGGCGGATTCCTCTATTCCTTGTATAAGTTTTATACATAAAGGAAATCCTATCTATCTATCTTGGAATCCTGCAGTAATTACTATATCTTCATCACAACTTAATCGCATGCTACAAACTAATTCAATAGCCTTACTACATTCCCTCACCCTTGAAACCCATCCAACACCTCTATAGCTCCCAAAACCCAATGATACGAATGATCACCTAGATGTCCAAGCCTTACTGAATGAATTTCAACCCATTTTCTAGCAACTAACTAGTCTACCACCTCCACGACCCCATGACCATCAAATACATCTACTTCCTAATGCTAAACCTATAAATATTAATCCCTATTGATACCCCTATTACCAAAAAGAAATCATGTCTATATTGATAACTGAAATGTTGTGGGATGGTCTCACAAACCAAGTCGAAGTGCTTACTCTTCCCTTATACTATTGGTTTAAAAGAAAGATGAAACTTGGAGGTTCCGCGCTGACTATAGGACACTTAATTCAATCACTATTCATGACAGATTTCCTATTTCTATAGTTGATGAATTATTAGATGAATTAAAAGGGGCAAAAGTGTTTTCCAAAATCGACCTGCAACCCAGTTACCACTAGATCTGTGTGGTCCCTGAAGACAGTCACAAAATAGCTTTCAAACATGTGACAGCCACTACAAATTTTTAGTTATGCCATTTGGACTCTCAAATGCTCCCTCAACTTTTCAAGCTGGGATGAATGATTTGCTTCTTACCTATCTTTAATAGTTTGTGCTTGTTTTCTTCGATGACAATCTAATCTATAGCATGAATTTGGATTTTCACTTGAATCATTTACTTCAAGTTTTCACACTTTTATCTGACAATATCTATTTTGCAAAGTTATCTAAGTGTGTATTTGTTGTTCCTCGCATCCATTACCTTAGGCACATTATTTCGGGAAATGGCGTTCATGTTGATCCAGATAAAATCAAAGAAATTCTCGAATGGCCTATTCCCACCACCATTTCAGTTTTACGTGGTTTTCTTGGGTTAGCTGGATATTATTAACGGTTCATGCATCACTATGCTACTTTCGCCTCACCACTCACGAATTTGTTATAGTCCAACAATTTTACATGGACTCCAAAGGCACAACAAGCATTTGACATTCTTAAAACCAAGATGAAAACGCTTCCCGTGTTAGCTTTACCGGACTTCTTTGCATTCTTTAGCAAGAAAATGGATCCTCATCTACAAGCGTCGTTAACTTGTATGAGGAAAGTGAATGCTATAACGGAAGTAGTCAAAAAGTGGTGACATTATCTACTTGGCAAACCTTTTACTATCCATACAAATCAGAAAACTTAAAACACCTATTATCATAGCAAATCCAGACTCTTGAACAACAAAAATGGCTCACAAAAATATTGGGATTTGATTATGAGATTGTTTACAAACCTAAACATGGCAACAAAGTTGTCGACGCCCTCTCCCATGTCAATCTAACTCTTTTTGCCAGATTGTCAACATCGATTGCGCCTTGGGCCTCCACTCTTAGAGAATTCTTCACCAACACAGATGACTGGTTATAGTTCCTAAATAAAATAAGGTCAGAGCCTGAAAACTTTGCTCATTTTCATGTTCATGATGGCTTGATCTAATTCAAGGAAAGGAAAGGATATATATCCCTTCCAAAATTAAACCAACTTACCACAACAATTGCTTGCTGAGTTTCATAGTTCTCCAATGGGAGGACACTCCAGGATCAAAGCTACACTTGGTCGATTGTCTTCTGTATTCTTCTAGCCAGGAATGAGAAAGGATGTTCATCGATTCATTGTTGCCTGTCAAACCTGTCAGCAAAACAAATATCTCACAACTAAACCTTATGGTCTCCTTCATCCCATACCCATCCCCGGTCATGTTTGGGAAGATATCTCCATGGATTTTATCACTGCCCTGCCTAATTCCACTGACAAAACCACTATCTGAGAATTGGTCGATAGATTAACAAAATTCACCCATTTTATACATTTACCTCCAAAATACTCAGTTGCTTGCTTAGCCTCCATTTTCCTCACAGACATATACAAAATACATGGCCTACCAAAAACTATCGTCTCCTTTCAAGATCCCATTTTCTTAAGCAATTTTTGGAAAGAACTATTTCAATGGCTAGGCACATCATTACACTACAATAGCGCCTACCATTCCAAATTTGATGGTCAAACGTAAGTAGTAAATTGAATCCTCGAATGCTATCTACACTGCTTTACCTCGGATCACCCTCAAAATTGGACCCGCTACATACACCTCGCCCATTACTAGTATAATTCTACCCCACACACTGCAATTGGCCTCCCACCCTACCAAGCTTTGTTTGGCCGACCTCGCATCACCATACTACACTACCAAAAAGGGACCTTTCATAATGCCTCCATTGACAATATACTACACACCCACCACCAAATCTTAGACAAAATCTGTGGACCCCGCCCATGCATTAACTCTTGCTTAGGATGCTATATATATATATATATATATATATATTCTCTTTTCTCCCATAATCCCTCTTCTCCTTGTCATCTTGTTGTGAAAAGCTTGTTAAAAGGAGGAATTCCCGAAGGATTTCCCGGGCTCCATCACATCCATGCTTGTGGTCAAATCAAGTGTCAACCTCCTTGCCTCCTCCCTCCCTCCCTTGTTTCCTTCATCTCCTTGGTTTCCATTACTTCTCCACTTAGAGCTTCAAGGGTGAGAATCATTGCGGAGCACTATAGAGACGGTGATCAAGCTGGGGAAGAGATCATCGTCGACAACTTGTCGGCAAACCTAGAGGTAGTTACCAAGGATTGTCCACCTCGATCAAAAGCTTAGCTTTCCATTCATAGCATGTTTGTATGCCAAGATGAAATCTTCTTTGTTTATATTCTTAGGTTTGCTTCAAGAGTTTTATCCTTTTGAAAGAATATATAGGCATATATTTTCGTATGAAAACTGCAGCCATTTGAGTGTTTATCTTTGTATATTTTTGCATGAAAACTACAGCCTTTTGTTGGTATACATATATACTTATATTTACATCAAAAACTACATCCATTTGAATGTTTATCTTTGCACATTTTTGCATGAAAACTGCAGCCATTTGAGTGTTTATCTTTGTATATTTTTGCATGAAAACTACAGCCTTTTGTTGGTATACATATATACTTATATTTACATCAAAAGCTACAGCCATTTGAGTGTTTATCTCTGCATATTCTTACATGGAAACCTGCAGCCTGTTAATGTTTTTGAACTCATTAGAAACCCAAACTTTATGCTTGTAAATTAGTTTTTTTGCATGTCTTCTTGTTTCTTTCAAGCATGCTTAAGGGCCAACTAGTGCATGCTTAGAAGAACACACTCACCTTCTAAATTCTGCAGCCTTAGGATGTGTGTTTTTGCATTTGAAAGTGACCTTGCAGTCCTTGTGTGATCTTAGGTAGTTGCCTTGATGATGACCAACAACCCTAGTTTATGTTGTTCATTTTATGTTTTGAATGGTTCATTCTTTCTTGAGTTGTAATGGTTGCCAATCCTTGGGTTATAGGACCACTTGAGAAGTGACTTTGGGTCTTCGCATTGTGTCTTGGAGTAGAGTATTTTCGAGGTAAGTAATCCGCACCTAATATTTTTGACAAGTATTAATTCCAAAAGTTCTAATATTATTTGATTCTATATTTAAAATTTCATAGGAGTGGCAGCTTGCAACTTTTGTTTAAAGGAATATTTGATCATATTTGGATTATAAAGTTTGGCATGTTTTAGAAACTCTACCTTAGTATTTCGAGTGATTTTTGGGTATTTGAATTGAATATTTTTGAAAAATTCGAATTTGCCCTACAAAAACTATTTTTGTTATGAATATTATAAGTAATCCACCGATAATTCCGTATTTTAGTATTCGAGAAATTATTTTATTCGGTAAATTAATTGTCTTGTTATTTTATTTTGAATATCTGTTATTTTTGTTAATATTGAAATTATTATTTTTGAAGATGTATGTTTAGATATTTTTATTCAATGGTCTTAATTTAATATTACTTTTCATTTTGTTTTGGTTATTGATTTATTATTTATACTAGTATTGTGATTTCGTTTAGATGACTATATTAAATGTTTTGAACTGTGTACTTAATCCAGACGTTGGTATGATCCGCTTAAATTATGTCCATTATTTATTTAGTTGTATATTTGTTTTACTTTAGTTTCAAGAATTTAGTATTTTAAATAATTTTAAATGTTTTGTTTACTTAATCTTTAATTTCCGTATATTTTAGTTCTCCCAAAAGTGGGATCTTGAAATTTAATTTATTTTCTGCGAACTTGGGCATCGGAGGAATTTGGTGATTTCTGAATTTGTACCTTGTAAATATTTTTTGTATTTGAATATTTTGGTCTCCAAACGAGCAATATGCAACCCTTTCAGTGGGGGGTTAAACCATGACCTTATCGACAAGTAATTTTGGGAAAATGAGACTGCAGTTTCGCATCGTGTCCGTTCAGTGAAATAATCAACGGTCACCTGGTATTCAGTCTCGGGTCACCGTGGGTAAATAAATGATTTCTGTTATTTTGGCTCGGGTCTGTCACCGAGGATAAACAAATGATCTTTGGTATTTACAGTGAATTTGGAGACATACTCTAGAACATGTTAATCTCTGCTTTGACTTTTGATTTTGATTTTTCTTTCAATTGCACTATTTATGTGTTTTTAATTTCCGGGTATATCTTAGGCACACTTTTTATCCTGCCTTGAAGTTTTTTGCATCTTGAGATCGTGTTTCTAGTTTTCAATTTTTGGTGAATGACGTATTTGTATATATTCTTTTATTAGAATATTATAGTATATAAGTTATTTAAATTTTTATTTCGAAAACTTGTAATATTCTGAAAATCCGGTATAATTGAAACATACCTCTGAAATTTTTGGCTTAGTCTAACTATGCTTTGGAGACCAATGCTCATATCTGATGATTTACTATGTCTCTGTTTGACAATTTTGAAAACTGATAATTCTTTTACCTGCAATGTTTTGGTTAACGACATTTTTGTTTTTGGAATTATACCCCTAATGGGCTATTTATTTGTAAACTCTGTTCAATTTGAGTTGAAAAGCTTAATTGTTCTTGGCATTTGAATTTGAGATTTATAAACCTTGTTGTTTTGATCAATTTCTGGATTACTTACTGGGCTAGTGAGCTCATAGATTTTCTTTAAATCCTTTTCAGATCAAGAGTGATAGACCAGCTTGGATCTTGAAAGATTGTCTGTAGATGTTGTCTTATCCGTTGTAAATTTTGAGTTCTTGTCATTGTCTATCCCTATATTCCTGTATTTTGTATTTTGGATTTCTGTATTCCGGTATTGTGTACTTTATAGAGTTGGTAATCCAGTGACTCTACTGGTTTGTTAAGTTGTTTACTCTGAATCAGGTTCTGAGGCCTTGCAGGCTTATAGGGCTAACGCCCTGTGGGTCTGCGGTCGTTTGTACGTGCGTCGGGTCCGGCCGGGCCGAGTTAGGGCGTGACAAAATCAAACGTACCCTCCATCAAACCAGGCAGCTTATGAAACACAATGCAGGCAGCGATAAGCAAGACAAAGAATTTAAATCAATGGGTTTAGTCTATGTCAAGCTGCAAACTTACCGACAAGTGACTGTCCAACGCCGAACCTCAAACAAGCTTTTCCAACATTATTTCAGGCCATTCACAATTATTCGTCACATCAGCATAGTGGCTTATTAGCTAGATCTGCCAGAATAGTCTTGAATCCACTCGGTTTTCCATGTCTCAAAACTTGGAGAATGCAAAGGAACACCATCTGACAATGAGACAAAGTTGGCACTGGAGTCGCTTAACCGAGAACCTTTTACAAGTAAGAAGTGTTAAGAGATCAGGGAAACTAAAGAAAGAAGCCTTGATCAAATGGTCTGGTCTTGGTGACGAGGAGTCAAGCTGGGGAGAGGAGTATTGATATGGCCAATGGGCCCGATGAAAAAAAGAAGCCCAAATGCAGCTTGAAGAAGCCCAATTGAACTGAAGATTATGTTATATAAAACCTGTTTACTTAATTCTGCAGATTTTTAATCTGCTTTTGAATTGGTCAATGATGTCTAACCGTAAACATCATGGACGTGCAACCTCCTCAAGGTTAATGGGGAGTTGTTAGTTTATACATTCTTGGAATCAAAGCTTTGTATTTTAGGTTCTTTTCATGAATGATTATGACTTTTGTTAAGTAATCTATCGATCTTTCTTTTTAATATTTCTTGGAGTGGCCGGTTCCTCACTCATATTTAGGAATCACTTAACAAAAGATTATACCAAATGAGTCAAATCGCAAGATATAAAAATATCATAATACCATAAATCAATAGATAAAATTAACATAATTATCTTTAACACATGAAACTACAATTGCATGCCAATTATAAGTTGCTTGATAACCTTTCTTTCCTTGAAATACTTAAAAATGACCTTAACAATGCCTAGTCTAGTTTTAGGGGAATTCTCAATTATTAATAAGAATTTGGTACTACAAAAATGATAATCAATCTTTCATGATCTTTGAGAATCCATGTTCCATCTCTTGTAGATCTTCTCCAAGATGAAATTAGGATGGAGAAATTAAGGAAGAAACCTGGCCTTTTTTCAATTAACATTGTAGCAGCAGTAACATATATGAAGATAGGGACAAAAGCCCGCCCAATGCGTTTTCATCGAGCCAACACAAAAATTGGACTACAAGCATGCACTCAGAGCAGGACCCTTAGCACCACTGCATCTAATGCACATAAGTGTAAAGGTTGAATGGCACCATATCTTTGTCCTTTCCCAACAATAAACTTGCACAAAACATGAAAGGCCCATCACATAATACAAAATTGTTACTTTTTTATCAGAAGATAAGATAAGAAAGCTTATAACCCCAAACCCCCCACGCCCCAGCCATACTTTGAAACCACTCCTTCTTATGCCCATCAATGATGCTTTCCTTGAGTGCACTCTCACTAAAGCAATTATTTAAAAGCTTGAAAACAACTCAAATGACCTATAGAAAGAGACATTCACTATGGCAAAAACGCACACATTCACACTGTCTTACTCTATTTAACCCTCAATGAAAACTTCCAAAACCACTACTACAAGATACACATGCAACCTGAGGTCTAAGTCTGTTGAGTCTAGATTTTTAAGGTTAGGTTGCACCAATGCATGCACAATTAATGGCAGTTGGAACTGAATGAGAACGTGCGACCAAAGCATGCGTGATCATGCAAACAAAGTTTTACATCCTTTGAGCACTAGAGAAACCCAAACCGGCCTTCCAACTTTAGAAATCTCACGCCATTTGCTTCTCCCCCCGCAAATCACACCATTTTCATCTCCTCTCCCACTCCATCCCCCACATCATTCTTGTTTTCCTTCAAGCATAACCCAACTCTTCCAATTTACATATATATATATATATATATATATATGTATATATACATATATATCAATGCAAACAAAACTCGCTAATTATCTCCATCACAATATCAATTCAAACAATGAATCCATTCCTAATCATCTTCTCCATCACTTTTCTTCTCTTTAGCAACATCCATTATTGTTCTTCGGAGACCAGCAGTGAGAAGCTGGACATCGTCTCAGATACTTGCAAGAGATGTGCTGATGGAGATCCAAATGTGAGCTTCAATCTCTGCAACAACTCTCTAAGTTCAGTTCCAAAAAGCCATAAATCAGACCTCAGAGGACTTGCACTCATTTCTCTAAAACTCTCCATCAAAAATGCCACACATGTTAAGTCACAAGTTAAGAAGCTCTTGAAGGCCACACCAGCAAATGATACGTACATGAGGTCATGCTTGGAGAGTTGTGAGGAGTTGTATTCTGATGCCATCTCTGCACTTAGAGACAGTGTTAAAGCAATCAAAGCCAAGAGGTTTGATGATGCTATAACTTATCTTAGTAGTGTTGTTGATGATCCACAGACTTGTGAAGATGGTTTCAGTGAAGGTGGCATTGTTTCTCCACTTGAGAAAGAGGATGATAACTTCTTTGGCCTCTCCGCCATTTCTTTATCTATTTCAAGCATGCTTGCTAAAAAAATACTGTTTTAAGTGATCTTTTGTACATGTTTGTTCTTATTATTTATAGATAATTTTGATTCTTTATGATCAATATATATATATATATATATGAATTGAAGTTTGTAATATTGAAATTTGAGTTCTTGGGTTGATTAAAAATATTTAAGTTGTTGATTTAGCTAATACGGATTTATAGCCCAATGGCACTGACCCCACTACTAAAGGTAAATATAAAACGTTCAAGTGGCGTAAGTAGGGCTATGCACAGTCCAAAACCGGACCGGACAGGTTAAATAGTTTCCTTATTATTGGGACAGGACCGGACCAAATAACAGGGAAACCTTGACCGGTCCAAACCGTTATGGACCGGTCTGGTCCGGTCCAGTTCCAGTTTGGACCGTTTTGGACCGCTTTGGTCCGGTCTGGTTCGGTCCCGGGTTTTATAAATTAAAATTAAATTAATTAATATACATTACTTATCTATAAATCCTCGCCTTTGTCCTCTTTGATCTCTTCACACGAGAGCTGGAATTCCGAAGAGAAATGATAATTAGATTCAACACCTTTTTAAAGGAGGAGTGGGCATCTAATGCGGCACCAGTGGTAGTGCTACCATACGCGGGTGATAAGTCAAACTCAGAAGGCACAACCTGTCAACCAGAAGTGAAGGAGACCAAATGACCAATCTAATACTAAAAGAATTCATAGAAACTCTACCAAGTCTTGATGCAAGAAGTGAATATACACATTTACTCACTAACCTCATGTTTCCCCTGAGCATATCCATATATATGCTTTTCATGTACAAGATCACAAAGAAAGAATCTGGTGTCCTGTTTTATAGAAAACCCAAATTGTATATAAAAACACAAACTGGCTTTTCATTGATGAATTTTATTTACATCAAGAGTGCACTCATGCCCATTCCCTTATTTTCTTATATAAAAAAAATACAAAAACTATAAAACTTTTTAGAATGAATTCCCACTGATATCCCCAATACAATGAATTGATGAACTTCAATCCTTTACATGTACAGTGAAAAACAAAACAGTCAAATTATGCTGATGAATCAAGCCCACACAACCACAAACTCATAATACTGGAGAGTGGAGACCATGATAATAAGCCATTTATGAACAAATCCAATGCCTCCTTATGATAGATCCACTGCTGCACTGCAAACTAGCTTGTTATCATGGTATGTGCACACAGGTTGTCCACAACAACTAGAAAAATTCAGAAAGCAAAGGTGAAGTCCACAACAAAATAACTAGAAAAAAAAAAAAGCAAACACAACAAGATTAATCTGAGTCCCCTTCACTATCATCCCCTTCGGAGATTATGGAAGGTAATTGTTCCCCAAGTGAATGTGAACCGATTGACATTGCTTCCATTTCTGAAAATTGTTGTAAACAGGAAGAAAAAACAAGTTTAAGAATTTAGTAAACAAAATTATAAAATAAATAAGAATGAGGTATGAAGATAACCTGCCAAAATTTTTTGAGAATGCAATAAGTTGTCCAACTCTTCTCTGTATTCTTCATCCATAATAGGTAGAAGACTACTGGCAAGCAACCAATCATGAAAACACATCAACGTCTCAACCATCCTTGGATGCAAAGAACTCCTAAATGAATCAAGAATTCTACCACCATCAGATAAGGCAGATTCAGAAGAAACTGTAGAAACTTAAACACTTACGAGCTATGTCCGACAAGATTGGGTACTTGTGACCATTCAACCTCCACAAACTGAGAATATCAAATTGCCGAGTGTATGGTTCATAACTATCATTCAAGTATTTATCAACTTCATGCTTACTTGATGAAGAGTCTTCAGGATCTGCATATTCAGCAAAAAGATCTGATTCTTGTTCCTCAACTTCAACTAAAGCACTTTGTGTGTTTTGCTTATCATTTGAGGACTGTGGATTTTCTTTGTTATACAAGCTGAACAAATCCTTAAGCAATTTCTCAATTTTCTGGCACAAAGCTTCAATATAATCTTGTGGCTTCCGACATTTAGCATAAAAATGTCTAATTTGAACTTGAACCTTGGATCAAGAACAGAAGCCACAAACAACACATCACTAATTTTCTCTGCATCCCCCCAGTACTTGTCAAACTTTTGCTTCATTCTAATAGCCATCATACAATGTGTGGGATTCTCATCTGGTTGATTTATTATCTTATTTAACTTTTGGGAAATATCAAATATTTCTAGAAGAAATAAGTTTGATGTTGTATATGATGACCCACTAAAATATTTAGTGGCCATATAAAAAGTCTTCAGAAACTCTGTATATTTCCTTGCCTGCTCCCAATCATCATCAGTAGGTGGTTGTTGATCCTCTTCTATGAAATAATTATCATAATTCCCATCGCCAACCATCCTATCAAATACCTTTTGGAATCTTATTGCTGTATCCAACATAAGATAGGTTGAATTCCACCTAGTGGCCACATCTAAACACAATAAGGCTTTTGTTTCAATTCTTCCTCTTTCACAACATTCTTCAAATAATTGTTGTCTCACTGTTGAAGACTGCACAAATTTGCAAGCAAGCCTTATGGAAGCAACAAACTTCTCGATCTCCTTCAAGCCTTCATTCACAATCAAATTGATGATGTGAGCACCACATCTTAAGTGTAGAAATTTTGGCTCCAAGACAATAGAACTTGTAACTGAACACAATTTCCTCCTCCAACTGTTTAGTGTTGTATCATTAGATAATGCATTATCAACTGTGATAGAGCATAGTTTTTTTATCTTCCATTCTCTCATGCATGTCTCAAGCTCTCAACTAATGGTCTCCCCCTTGTGATTTGGAACTTGAAAAAAGTTGATGATTCTCTTATGTAAAACCTAACCCTTATCAATAAAATGCGCTGTGACACACATGTAGTTGATATTCTAAATGGATCTCCAAGTGTCTGTGGTCAAGGAAACTCTATACTTCTTCATATTCTTACACAATTTTGTCTTCATGTCCAAGTACAGTTGGTAACAATCTCTAGCCACAGGTGTCCGAGATGGTGGCTTAAACTTAGGTTGTAGCTTGAAATAAAATGCCTTGAATGCCACATTTTCAACATGCCTAAATGGTAGCTCCCCGCACACTATGTACTCGGCACAAGCCATTCTACAAACTTTAGGATCAAAATTCACGGTCACCAACTTACCATCTTCAGTTCCATTACCTTGTCAAAGGTTAGAGTTTTTTGGCTTTTGCTATCATTATTTGGATTCTTCGTGCACTTTCCTTTATGCTGACACAAAGTACTAGTGCCATTTTTGCTCTTATCACACTTGTAATTCTTCCTGCAATGTTTACATTCAACCCTATCAGTCCCCTCTATTTCTTTGAAATCTTCCCAAACATCTGACCACAAAGAAGATTTCCTCTTTCTTGAAACAACGTAATTGACGCTGTCTCTGTTACATTTCTAGATGTAACTTTATTTTCTTCAGCCATCAAATTTGCTAAACCAATAATAAAACAATCAAGTTAGAAATTAGAAATTAGAAAGCAACATAGTGGTACAGTGACCAGTCTAAAGAAGTAAAGTGGAAACATTGCAAATTTAATTAGATTAATTAGAAATTCAGAATTATACATGGTTAGAAATACTTAGAAATTAGAATGAGTAAATAATCTACCAAAACAATAACACATGTAGTTCCAACCAATTACCTACATTCCATTCTTTTCTTTAATGATTAAGAGAAGAGAAGAATATAGAAAAGAGAAAAGGTGATAAGATCCAAGAGAATGTATTTCAAACTTTCAGTGAATATAGAAAACAGTGAATCACAAACAGTAAACACTAAACATAATCAGTGAATCACAAACAATAACCACTAAACACAAACAGTAAGATCAAGCTCGATCACCAAAAAGGTAAAACCCCAAGTCCCCAACCTAAATAGCTTAACCAAAGCCAATCGCCCATCAGTAAAAAAAAACCAAATTCAACCAAAAAAAACAAGAAGAAATCCTCGAATCATCCGTTGATTGTAACAAACTAACAATAACACTTCAGTACCAAATCAATCATTGAGAAAAGAAAGAACACAATCAAGAGTCAAAAGATACCTTTCGATCGAAATCTTCAACTTCGAAGAGAGAGAGAGAGAGCGAGAGAGGTAGAGAAAGACTAGGGAGCGAGCGTGGTGGAGAGTGAGAGGGATCAAAGAGAGGCCGGAGGCTGACTGGCGGAGCCGGAGGCTCGGAAGTCTCGATCCCTCGGAGGCAGAGAGCTCAGAAAGGAGTTTTTACTTTTTGTCTTTTTTGCCTTTTTAGTTTTTGTTCTGAACCCTATAAAAACAATTTTTTAATAAACCTAAAACGAAAACCATATTTACAGATTTATAAATAAACCGGTCCGGTCCGGTTTGGACTGTGGTTCCAAGAACTGGAACCGGACCAAACCGGTTGGGAATCAGTTCCAAAATCGGACCGGACCGGTTAATGATGAAACTGGTTGGAACCGGACCAGCAGTTCAGAAAAAACCGGTCTGATCTAGTTTACGGTTTAAGAGATTTTTTTAACAGCCCTAGGCATAAGTTCAAATCTTATTAGATATAGTAGTTATAACGGATTGTGTTTGTAGGTAATTTGATTTTCAATCAGCACCCCACGTCATCAGGTAAAGATGCTCGAGCGGGATAATTGATTGTTAGTCATGTGCATGCCTTCCAATAACAATGCTAGTCTCATTTATTAAAAAAATTACATAATACTTAAAGTGCAACTTTAGTCTACAAATTAGACGTGCAGATACTTAAAGTACAACTATAGACAAGGGCGAAGAGAGAGGGGGGCAGGGGTAGGGGTGGCCGCCCACCTTGTCATCTGCGAACCCTCGCCACCCCCTCCTTTCACCCCTCTCTCCTCTCCGACCCAAACAAGGGGCCCCCTTCTCTCTCTCTGTATGCAAGTTTTTTAATATTTTTTTAAAATTTCTCTTTCTCTATATTTCTTTAGGGTTTTATTTTTATTATTTTAATATCAATTTTTTTATAAATTAATATTTATCTTCTTAAAAATAATATTTAAAAAAATATTTATAAAAACCTATTATTTAATCTATTGATAATTTATAAATTATTTGATGTAGTATATATGCATTTTTTTTTTTCAAAAATCTATGTTTTAGTTTTTAGTTTTTTATAAATTAATTTACACAAAATATAAAATTATATTTCTTAGTTAAGTTTTTGTAAAACTTTATTATTTGGCACTTATTTTTATAAATTAAACTATAAATTAACATATAAATAAATTTTAAACAAAATTTATTAATATATTTTTTTTTAATTCACCCCCTTACTTTATAATTTTTGGCTCCGCCTTGGTAGGAGATATACATTCAATTAACCATCTGGTCAAAACAAACCCAAAAAAAAATAAAAAAAATTTTAAGGTTCAAATAACTTATGTTTAATTATATTCAAAATATAAATATCCTTATACTATAATCTAAAGAGCGTGCGTGTATTGAAGTAAAAATAAAAATAATATAATAAATAAATAAGTGATAGAAAAAATTATTTTACGAGGGTCATGTCTTTCCAAAAAAATGTTTTAAATTAAAGCGGGGTGTTTCATTGTTTTTGAAAAAAATATAAATATTCTTTTGGACAATCTTCTTTAACACACAAAAAAAACTAATTTATAGTACATTAATATTTAATATTCCAAAAGATAGAATAAAAAAATTAAGTAATTAAAATCATAATCATAAGCCCTTGTTATTAAAAATTACTAGTCATGTAATATTAATTATACAATGACATATAGCTCCAATTGTATATATAGAAATATATATTGAAGAAATAAGGGGGTGTTTGGATGCCAAGAGTGGATTGGGGGAGGAGTGGATTGGGAGTGACATGAGGGGTAATGGAGGAGGAGTGAGAATGAAGAATGTGTTTGGTTGGTAAGGTTTGGAGAGTGTAATTTATTGGGAATGGGAAAAGTAAAGAAAGTGAATATGATAAAATGACAATTATGACCGTCATCCATATAAATGATATTGTATATATAATAATGACTTATTTTTTTAATTATATATTTTTTTAAATTATGAAAAAAATAAATATTTAATTTTTGGTATACTATAATTTCAATCTAATTTTTTTGGATGAGATGTTAATATCATTAATTAGATATTAATTAACTGATGTTAAATATCTTGAATTATTTTTTTAATTATAATTTTTTTAAAACATTGAAAAAAAATCTAACTAATTAATTATAAAAAAATAACTATTTACATTGATAATACTATAATTTGGTTATAAATATTATATTTAAATATTAATATTATTAATTAGCTAGTTATTAATGGTATTAACTATAATGAGATATTTTTTTAATTATATTTGTTTTAACACATTCAAAAAAAATTTAACTAATTAATTGTAAAAAAATAACTATTTAATTTTTATAATACTATAATTTTGTTATAAGTATTATATTTAAATATTAATATTATTAATTAGATAATAATTAATGGTATTAACTATAATAAGATATTTTTAATTATATTTGTGTAACCCATTCAAAAAAATTTAACTAATTAATTATCAAAATAAATATTTGTAAACCTAGGGGCATATAAGTCTTTTCCATATCCAGGATTGGGCAATCCCCCCAAAAGCATGGTGATTGAGACTCACTCACATGGGTGAGTCTCACTCCCTCCACAATCCCCTCTCACTCCTATTGATGGACACCCAAACAAGGGATTGCATGTACTCCCCCCTCACTCCCACTCCGCTCTTGACATCCAAACACCCCCTAAGAGTGTTGTTTCTAATCTATACTGTTTTCTCTTCTTAATGGGTCAGATTTTCACAAAAATAATAAACCGAAAATTTTTAGTGTTAGTCTTGATGTAATTCTCTTTTTTAGTAGAAAATTAACTCCACTTTAAATTTTAAAATAAATCATTGTGTAAAATGCCCGTTCAATTACCATAAAATTTTAATAATAAAATAACGAAGCACATGATTTAATTTGAATCTATATATATATATATATAAATTAATATAATATGTCTAAAGATATTCAAATAATTAACACACTTATAAAACATGACCTAACTTCTTCATTTCCTAGCAAACAATAAAAAAAAACCCTTTAATGGATCATTGATATCACTCTAATTAAATAAGTTTTATTAATGCAATACAATAACTCATAAACAAATAAAAAGAGTTGGGGGATAATACTGAATAATATAAGTATATATATATATATATATATATATATATATATATAGCTTACACCTATTTTATCATCGTCTTCCTCCTCCATAAACTTTAATTTTTAGAAAAATATAATTTTGGGAAAAGATTAAATAAAGATTTTAATGTCAGGTTAGGTTGATCAACATTATTCTCAACCAAACAAGTAGGCTAATGAACATTGAGTTATTTGTTATGCTTAGGATATGGTTTTATTTGTTACTTGGGCCTACTAAGAGCCTTTTACTTAAAGGTTTGATGTAGCAAATTGCTTTGCTTAAATTGGATTCTAATTTATTGGGTTAATTAATTACTTGCAAGAGTATGCAATCATTTTTTCTTATGATTTGATGTTTGTAATATTGATATTCTTCCTTTTTTTATATAAATGCTTAAAGGATTTTTTATTTTAATTAATTACTTCCAAGGGCACGCAACCAATTTTTCCTATGAATTGATGCTTGTAATATTGATATTCTTCCTTCATTGATACATATGCTTAAAGATTTTATAATAAAAAATTTGACTGCATTTTCTGTAAATAAGAGTGAGTAATTAGTGATATATTTTTATAAAAAAAAAAACTTTCTCTATCAATTTTTCTCCCGAATCAGAGATCAAGAGTTTTAAATATGTAGCTTGTATACATTTAAAAAAACTTTAATTATTTATATGTCTCTCTTTGATTAATAGTTAGTTTAAATTTTTTATAAAAAGATAGATGTGTAGTTTAGTTTTTGGCTAGTATGATTTTTTAAATTAATTTTTTAACTGAATTTTAGTTTGAAAAACATATACTTATGCTCTATACTAATATAAAGAAAATATGGTTATTATTAATAAATTTTTAAAGTTTTTTATAAAGCTATGTACATAATAAATATTAAACACATATATGTATATATATATATATATATGTGTGTGTGTGTGAGAGCATCGATCCTCTACGCACGTTCACAGATTCGTAATCTGTGAACGTTGTTCTGGGCCGTTGGATTTCAATCCACGGTTCTGCACTATTCAATGAATAGTAATACTGTGTTTATAAATAATGTACATTGGATGAACAGTATTTTTAAAATTCAACCCAATTAACACAAGATTAGCTCTCATTGTGTATTATCTTAATTCTACTGTTGCTGTCTGTGGACGTCTGTATAAATCCACAGAAACCTTTTTCTCTATAAGTAATATATATATATATAAGCAAAACAGAAGAAAAAAAAATTAATTAGGCAACAAAAATAGTTTTTTTTGCTGATTTTCACGCAATGAATGCAATATATATAAATATATTGCAATTTATTTTGTCTTAGTGTATAAATAAAATATTAAAAGTTGTTAAGTTATATTTTATCCCCATCTACACAAACACATGAAAAACAAGGCTCATGATGAACCTAAAATGGGCATACACATACATTTTAAGGGATCTGCACCACTAAGAAAAAGTTGGGAATATAACCATTATAATGGATATAATAATAATTTAATAGATGGAAGTCACCCCTATCCACAAAAGCCTCCATTTCATTTTGTTCCCTGCAACCACTAGTGAAAAAAAAAAAGCCAGTACATGAACATAGTGTGTGTTGTGTAGACTTTGTGGTAATGTCATATCTTATATAATTTATATTATAGAGAGTTTTACATATATACCCCTGAAGAACCTCTTGATTATGCTAGTACTAGTAATAATAATATGTCAGGCATAGGATATACTAATTGAATCAATAATTAATTATTTACTGCATGGTATAAATCATAAATGTCTATAAAGGAAATTTTTTATTGAAGAGGAGCGGAGTGAACCCACTAGAGAGCCCAGGGACGTGTACAAACTTTGGTAGAATAAATAAGGACGGGGCCGCACTCATATGGGCACTGGAACCACCCATACACAATCACTATTCACAACTCCCAGAAATGTGCCCTCAACCGAGAATCGAACTCTCACCACTCGGTGAGAGCTCTATCAGCGACCCGTGTATCAATAGACCCGAAGGTCGTTGGCAAATGTCTATTAAGTACCTTTGATAGCCTAATGAAATGCACACAAACCTAATCATTTTTCATACAAATAAAAATCATTAGCAAAGTAATTTTTTTTAATGAAAACGATAAATGCTATAAACATAGGGTCGTATGCACGCGCTAAAAATTAATTTTCCAATCCGCATACCTTCAATAAAGAACGAGATGATAAGGTTGTGACCCCACACCCACAAATGGTGACCTATTACCATTATTTCTTCCAACTAGTTTTAAACTCGAGATTTTTTGAATGTTTCATCTTTATTTTTCACAATAAAATCAAATACCTCTAGACTATAAATTCTTTGGTATTAGCAAAATAATTGAATCAAAATTAAAATATATACATAAATGCAAACTTATAATTTTTTATTAATAGACAGATCACTCACTTCAGTTAATATTGTGAAAATGAATTTACCATCTTTCAAATGTAAAAATGGTTAAATCTATAATTATTTTTCTCTCTCCTCCGTCTATTTATTTGTTAAAGATTTTTTTAAAATTTCAAAGATATATTTTTACAAATAAGAAGTTTCTAAAATATAGATACAAATAAGTTTTTGTAAAAACATACACACACACACACACACACACACACACAAGAGGCTGTGTTATCTTTGGATATCCTCAAATTTTCTCTTTTACCTGTTTTTTATATTTGTGGGCATTGTAAATATATACATAGAAAATAATATTTCATATATATAAACTTTTTTAGGGGGTATATATGTAATTTTGGAGTCATCAGACTTTTCCAAAAAAGGAGCAACCATTTCCCATGTGAAAACAAAAAAGTCAACCAGTTTATAATTGGGGAGGAAGCATTCTTCTGATCATAATACAATATGAAATGATTTTGTATGAATAGAAGCCTATGTTAAAAAGTCAGCCTCACAGGCATGCACAGGGATCGAACCTTTTCATCCAAGGGTTTCTCTTCTGAGAATCATTGCTTTTGGCTTTGTTTGCCACCAAAGCAATTTTGCATTTGCATCACCTTTCCACTTTCTAAGTTTTCAAGTGTGTGTCTAGTAAACTTTAAAAAAAGATTTTATCTTCATCTTATATCTCATTAAACATCAGCTTTAAGCTTTCAAATATATAAGCTTTCAAAACATACATTATTACATCTATTTGCTATGTTTTTGCTTTGATGAAAACATTTCCATCATGAATATGTCTATGCTTATTCTGTAAGTACCAACAATCATTTGTGGCAAATGCTTTTATTTTATGTTTAAAAAAAAAATTGAGTTGAATGCTGATAGATAAAACCAAACCTAATAATGTTTCTTTTTTTCTTTTTATTTGAAGATTTAACTTTATCCATATTTCTTGGTTTGTGTCATCTTACTTATCAAGATATATATATATATATATATATATATATATAAAAAGATATATATATATATATATATATATATATCATTCACATAAAAAACAGAAATCAATGTCATGAAATAAAATTTAATTGTTATATTTTAATATGAATTGTCTTAATTTATTTTACAAACTCATTAAAATACATCTTGTTGTGGGTTTGACCTCTAAATTTTGTAATTACCTGTATCCACATAAAATCCATATTTTTAATCAATAATATTCCGAACATCAGATAAATCATAAAAAAGTACTTTAAAAAATCAGCTAACACATGAACTCTTTCTAAATTTTTACTTAAATAGAAAATAGATCGAAAAAAAGGAGAAAAAGAAAATTTTCAGAATAAATTAATTTATTTCAATTTATTCACTATTCCAATCCAAGCAGCACCTTCATCATAAATTAATAATTTACAATATATGTTTTTCAATAACAAAATATAATAATTCTATTAATTTTATATTACGTTGGTCAACTCAAAAGAGAATATAAACACATATTTTAGGTTTCAAGTATACAAGACCACAGAGACAACAATAATATTCTGAAAATCAAACAAATAATAAAAAGTACTTTTACAAAAAAAAAGTCACTGACACAAGAACTCTTTTAAAATTTTTACTTAAATAAAAAATAGATTAAAACGGGAGAACAAGAAAATTTTCAGAATAAATTAATTTATTTCAATTTATTCCCCTCTCCCAAATTCCCAATCCAAACAGCACCGTAACAATAAATTAATAATTTAGAATATCAATAATTTTTTTATAAATCTTCAACTAGTCAAATAATTACAATTATAATTATTAAAAAATGCAATTAATTAAAATATACCAATATGATCATTTTAGGCAATATATGATTAAATAAAAACAATGTTACAGATAAAAATTTTTCTCAGTAAAAAATTAAAAATTCACTATTCCAAGCTAGACAAAATCCATTATTAATCAATAAAAAAGAAATTCAAGGTTAATGGATATATATATATATATTCAATTAAGGTATGTTCAAGTTATTTATTAGAAACTCAATTCGTAGATCAAGCTCTATATACCTAAATTCACACTTAATCGGAGACCAAGATGTGAAAGAAAATCCATTTGTTAAAGTCCACGTGTCAAAAATATATAATACCAACAATAACCCAACGCCTTGCACTTAAATGACTAAATTACCCTCAGGGGGCGATCAAGTAATTTTTCACACCATTTAAAAATACTTGGATTTCTGTACAAATTCCGACCCGCTAAACTAATAAAATATTATTAAAAATAAAAAAAAAACAAAGAAAAAAACCCTTTTCTTCGATTTTTTTTTTTCTAGAAAATCCCAAAAACAAAAGGAGAGGTGTAAAAAAGAAGAGAAAGCGAGGGCAAAAGCGTCATTGAAACCTACCAAGATCCGCCAGCTTCCGCGAGCGATTGTGCCCCAGAGATACGCCGGACACGTGTCGACTGTAAGAACGACCCTCGCCGGAGGCGGAGCACCCCTCCGCCGCCGGGAATCGCCGGCGGTTAGGGCTTGCCCAAACGAGAGGGCTTAAGCACACTGAGAACCCCGTCATGGATCCTGCGCGATGGCGACCTCCAGCAGGGAACTTCCTCGCCGGTGTCGGCGCCGGCATCCGCCATTCCGCATCATCGCCGCTTGAAGACTCGGGCTCGGGATCATTGTCGTAGTAAGCGAACCTCGCCGGAGACATGCCACGGGTGCCGGGGTGCCATGATTCTCGGGATTCTAACGGGGGATCGCGATCCTTTCTCCGGCGTCCACGGATGAAGGCCGAGAACCAGGACCCGGTCTTCGACCCCTTGGCATACTCAAGCTCAGGCTCGATGGCTCCAGATCTATGATTTCCAAATAAGGCAGAGAATATAGAGAACCTCTTCGGTGCGACGCCGCCGCACTGTGGGGTGCTGTAGAAGCGAGGGAAGTGACGGGATTCGTCGGGGTTCAGGCATCGGCGGCGAGAGAGGTATGGCGACACCGAGCGCGGGAAATCAAGTGGAGGCGGTGGCGGTGGCGGTGGTGGCAGCGGCGGTGGGAGAGAGATAGCGTTCTGGGCGGCTGCGAGCTCGAGGAGGCGCTCACGGAGACAAGACGCGCAGACCCCAACGCCACCCTCAAATGGGTGGCGCTTGCACTTCATCAACACCGTCGCTCGCCGGTCCTCCTCCCGTCCGCCATTGCAGACGCCACCATGGATTTCCAAACCCCAAGAAATCGAGCAATTTAGGGTTTCGATCTCGATCGCGATCTCGATTTGGGAGGGTTTTCGTTCTTCGAGGCGTCCCCTGAAATCAGATCGAAAGGATCGGGTTTTATTCTGGAATTTCCGTTCTCTTATCCCTTGGGCACATTTTAAGTGAACAGATTCCCTCTAATGAGACAAACAAAACGGGGGCTCCCGTTGCTGGACCAGGATAAGATTTCACTGGTCAAACTTGGAAGTGCGTGACTTCTTATTCATGTGATCCGCTGGAGGACGTGCGAGTGACGTCAGCACGGACATTCACTTCGTCAGTTGGTGTGATATGACGAAAATGCCCTGTAAGCTTGATAGCCGTTTTTGGACCGTTGGATTTCGATCGGACGGCGGAGAAGGCGAGAGGTGTCGGTTATACATGGTTGCGGTCTCGGTGTTGGAGAGGTACAGGATAATTAAATGGTGGCGCGGGTTCGCATTAACTCCCTACCTTGGTACTGTCCCCATCCTTTGGTCCAGTGCACAAATATGTACCAAATCTCATTAATTGTTTTAATAATTTAAAAAAATTTATATTTT
This sequence comes from Dioscorea cayenensis subsp. rotundata, assembly GCF_009730915.1. Taxonomy (NCBI): domain Eukaryota; kingdom Viridiplantae; phylum Streptophyta; class Magnoliopsida; order Dioscoreales; family Dioscoreaceae; genus Dioscorea; species Dioscorea cayenensis. The sequence continues at coordinate 4,007,628 of NC_052481.1, read as the reverse complement.
ATATATATTTTCTTCATTTTTATTTTGAGATTTGAGCAATTTTATTGTTATATTAAATTATTATTATTATTATTATTATTATTCGAATTCTATATTGCTTTGATTCCTGGATTCAAGCAATAATACTCCATGACACTTGAATAGCATCCACCTCATTGAGCAATGCCACTAAATTTTGTGGCTGTCATCTATTCCTTTTCTTGGTTTATTTTTCACCATAAAAAAATCAAAATTGATCACCTTTTACATCAATATCATCACCAATATTATAATATTTTAATTTAAAACTTTTATTTTATTTATATAAAAAACTAATTAATATTTAAAAAAATACTAACCGAATCTCACATACCAAGAAAGTTAGTTATTTCACATAATTTAATAAAAAATTAATAATCTTTTCAAAATTACTCATAATTTATATCTTCATATTTCTCTCTTATATTAAATTTCAAAAAGAGAATTGAATAGAGTGTTAGGATAATTTTAGAAAAAAAAAATAGCAAATATTTCTTTATGTTTAAAAATAACAGATAAAAATGAACTTATGACAGATAAAAAAGAACGGAAGGAGTAACAAGTACTCACTTATGTTGTTTGTTCGATAATATCCCTGTTTGAAATTTTTTAAAATTAAATTAATATAAAATAATACAATTACCCTCACTTTGCTCAACAGTGTGAGAACACTAAGAGGTGTATCCAGACTAAAACATGGAAGGTGAAATAAGTTAGGCCTTTACTTCGATAGGTTTGTATCAAACATGGAGTAGTAGAATGCATATTGCTGAGCTAAGATCTCCATAGCTTTAACCCCAATTAACATGAGAGCATTTTTGACATTTAAAATGTTTTCTAACATAATAAATAATTATATATGAAAAATTCTAAATTATTTTATAAAAAATAGTTTTCTGAATTATATTTTTAATCATTATAATTTATTGTTTTATAATAAATAGGATTTCTATGACCTCACAATAGAAAAATATTTAACTCTAAAATAAAAAATAAATTAATTAAGCCAGTCACAATCTAGACATGTAGATATGTGACAAGACAAATACCCACAACTGTTAATATTAAATAATAACAAGAACTCACTCGAGCTCTTTTGGAGTTCCATATATACAAGCTAGGCCTGCAATCGAGCCGAGCCGAGCCGAGCTTTGAAGTGTTTGAGCTCGGCTCGACAGAATTAACTACTGGCTCGAGCTCGGCTCGAGCCCAAAATTGTAAGCTCGATTTCGGCTCGAGATAATAAAATTAAGCTCGAGTTCGGTTCGAGCTCGGCTCGGAAAAAACTCATTTATGCTATAAACGAGCCGAGCTCGAGCTCAGGCTCGAAAGAAGTTTATTTATAATAGAAACCGAGCCGAACTCGAGCTCGGCTCGTTAATATGCTTGTAAGCTCATTAAATCATATTTAGCTCGAGTTTGAGCTCATTTAATATATATCAATATTAATTAATGACTTATGCTTGTAGATATTGGTAGTAGTTAGTAAATTTTAATTAATAACTTTAGATAATGTCAATATTGCATACATAACCCAAATCTAAATGATTACATATATCATTTATATGGCTTTCCCCCTAACACAAGATGGGCAAGCTCACCCCTGTCAACACACTTAGGCTGAGGCACAATGAAGGCAAATTAGGCCCTTTCAATAGCTTTGTGTCCAAGCATAGGGCATGATTTATGTATCACCAAGCTAAGATAATAGTAACTTCAAGCTGTAATTGCCATACAGGTACTTATAATTGTGTACTTTCTGCCTTTTTAGTCCTTCTAATATTTTTTGGTACAATTAAGTCCTCATATTTGGTCAAGTTGGGTCATTCTAGTCCACTGCAATATTTTTATGTACAATTAAGTCCTTCCAATTTATACTTACCCATCTATACCGCGGACTAGAATGATCCAACTCGACTAAATATAAGGATTTAATTGTACCTAAAAATATTGCAAGGACTAAAAGGGCAGAAAGTATATAATTACAGGGACCTGTACAACAATTAAACCTAACTTCAACGCTAGCCAAGATAAAAATATTTTTGATATTTAAAATGTTTTCTAACATAATAAATATTGGATAAAAAATTCATAAAAATGTTTGAAGACCGGCTTAGGAAAATTGGAAATTTTCAAGAGACTCATACATGATTTTATAGTAGAAATTATAATTTTATTTATACAAAGTAATTTTTTGGATTATATTTTTAATCATTATAACTTATTATTTTATAATAAATAGTATTTCTATGGCCTAACAAAAAAAAAATTTAGTTTTATAATAAAAACTAAATTAAGCCAATCAAAATCTAGACACGTAGATAGATACGTGGATATGTGACAAAGAGACACACCCACAACTATTATAAATGGATATCACCACCACCTCTACTTTATGGGGCCATTTGGTTCGTAGTATTATATAATTATCATAGTAATGAGATTATCATAGTAATGAAGTTGAGAATATTATATGCCCGGAATGTTGTGGTAATTTATAATAACTATGTTTGGTTGAGAATTTATATTACTGATAATCTTTTGTTACCATGTTTGATTGACTATAATAATCAACTTTATAATGTTCTAATTTTTTCAAAATACCCATGCAGCTAAAATTTTGAAACAAATTCAATTTAAAGTAAAATAAAGTTTTAGATAAAAATATTTAAATTATAATATCAAAAATTAATTTTTGGCATATTTTTTTAAAATACCCTTGTATCCAAAAATTTTATGCAAATTTAAAGTTAAAATAAAATAAAATTTTCACATGAAAAATAATTAATGATAATACAAATTATTAATTTATTTAAGATATTACCAAAATACCCTTGTATTTTTTGAAATTTTGAAGAAAGAGTGAGAAAAGAATTACATTGAACCGGTGAGGGCAAATTTGGGAAAAAAATCATGTCAGATTACCACCAACCTGGTAATCTGGATGTGCACATATTTTGGTAGTAATGTCATTAACGACTTATTTAGCAATATTTCACTATTGATAACCTCACATTATCGTTAACATTACAACTACTACAGTAACCAAATATGATAATATGTTCAAATTACCGCTTGATTTCTGGTAATATTTTACATCACCGCAAACCAAACGACCCCTATGTATTTTAACACTCCATTATGATTGGTCATGTATGTATGCCGAACTACTTAGACATTTAAAAAGCCATAAAAGCTCTTGTCATAAGATTTGAAGGTGGTTATCCTTCTTGTCTAGAGTTAGGCAAATCACTTTTCCTTAAACTATATTTATGATTTCGTAGGGCACATCTCAATTCTAAGTTGCTTGAACAAAAGAAGTCGACCATAGTTGGGTTAATGTTCCCTTGATAAATTTTATGAGAATACAATTGTAATTTTATAGTATTTAACATAGATCTATAAAACCCCATAAATAAATGTAATTAAGTACAGGGTCTCTCAAAATTTGTGAATGATCTCAAAATCTCTCAATTTTTTAAAATATTTACAACAATGGCTAAAAATTACCATGAAAAATAATATTATTGCTAATGTTTTTTTTTTTTGAAGTTTAAATTATAGCAAAGTAAAGGCGTTGTATGTTTTCTTTAGTCCATGAGGAGAGAAAAGTATAAGTGTGGGGATCTGGTAGTTCGACTTATTGGGATATGTGGACGTTATCTTTATGTTATATATTTGTGTATATATATATATATATATATATTAAAAATAAAACAAAGAAAATAATTTTACTTGGCATAAATAGTAACAAACAAGAGTGGTACCATTGGGAGACTTTTATTAGTCACTACCAACCATTAGGTGTTCTACCATAGTTTGCATTTATTTGCCATAAATAGTAGTAAAAAATTTTTAAAAAAAAACCCTGAGGTTTACTACCCAAAATATGGAAGGATAATGGTACAGTAAGAAGTCTACTTGGCATGAATATTAAAATACATATAAAATATTAAATTATGTGAGAATAATAACGATAGGTGTACCCTTACATATACTCTGTTAAAATTAATTTTTTTTTTTATAAAAGATATTTTTTTTATCCTTGTGTATGATCATTATATGCCAATCTATTTTCTAAAAACCTTACTCCATGATTTTTTTTTTAAATTTAACACTATTTTGTCATCGGTAATAATCATGTTTAGCTATGTTTGATGATTATATATATATATATATATATTTAAAAGTAAAAATTGTGAGGATGTTTTTCTTTTTTGAAACTCTTCTTTTATTTCATTATTATTTTTTTATTTAAACCTTGTCTTTTTATTTGTTTCATCATCTCTTCTATGAATAACCTACATCGAGTCTATTGGTTTGGGTTCAAAATGAAAAGCTCATTCATACTTCATATTAAAACTTTAAAAGCAAGTACGAAATCTAAAGCCAATTGCATATATGTATTAATTGACTATCATAGATGTACAAATAATTATGATTTTATTAGGGATATATGCTCACAATTTTGTATTTTCTTAACATATATTTATGTAAATACCTCTTAAAAATAATAAAAGTATTTTAAAATAAAATTATTAATTTCAACATAATAGAAAATAAAAAAAAGGAAAAAATTCTTAGAAAGAAAGACAAAGCTCCCAAGTACTAGTTTAATTAATATTTTCAATATTGTTTTCTCATATGATTTGAAATATTCAATACAAAATATTTAGGTGTTTATTGTAATGTCTCAAAGTGATCCCCAAGCTAGAATGTTACTTTGATGGCTTAGGATTTTATCTGTGGTTTGGCAATTGAGTTTTATTATTTTTTGGTGCATGTTTAGGTCCTATTTGATGGAGATCATAGATCTGTTAGAATTACCTAACATGTTCAAATGAATCCATTGATATTAGTGTTGCTGTCTCTAGTTGTTTCACTTGTTTTGAATGTGATTGCCAGACATGCTTTTCATATTCCTTTAATGCCCAGTTTCTATCTAGACCTTCCTTAATAGCTGGCTTGATTAGGAAATTGAAAATCTAATAGAGAATGTGTCTTGTCTTTATAAGTTGAAGGTTCATGCTATGCTTATTGATATGTGAACTCATTAATATAGAAATTGGAAGGATGTCGAATATATGAGTTATTGCTTGCTTTACTCCAAGGATTTATAAGGATAAGAAATTTTAGGGTTTAGTTAATGAAATAGTAGAAACTTTCTTTAATTTCAAGGGTCTTAGCGACAAAATTTAGAGAGGAACAAAATATGAAACTCGTAGAGTTTGGTCTTAAGTAAATAGCGCAAAATTTTAGATTCGATGCATGTGCCAGCTCTGAATCCTAATACACAGTAATTAACCTGGGAAGAATAAATGAGAATATTTCATAGTTGATCTATCTTGCTCATCACATGGTCGTGATATGATCTGGGTGATAGTGGATCGGCTGATGAAGTCAACGCATTTTCTAGTTACTTGTTCAAGGGATTCATTGGATTAGCTAAATTCTACATCAATGAAGTTGTTAGACTTCATGGAGTGCCAACATTGATTATCTCATATTGTGATCTCATATTCACATCTATATTTTGCCCTAAGTTGCAGAAAGCCATGGGAACAACAGTGACGTTTTGTTTTGTTTACCACCCGCAGGTAAATAGTCACTATGAGCAGATGATTAAGACTTTGGAAGATATGTTGCAAGCCTACATATGTGATTTTCAAGGTAGTTGGGACAGACATTTGCCATTCCCCATCATTGAGAGAATTGGACCAGTCACTCGCTACAAGAAAAACAAAAAACGACATCAGTTTTTTCCGCCACTAACAATGAATATTCCATCGTTATAAAAATTTAACACCAGAGTTAGCGACGCAACTATTCTGACGACGGAAATACTCAAGTCAAAATTTAAATTTTGTCGGTAAATTAAAATTCCATCGTTATATTTTATTGTGTGTTGATGAAGCATTCCATTGGGAAACAAAAACAATTAGTCACTAATATAATAATAAAATATTGACTTTGGATGGTTTCCCATTATTTTTTTTCCATCGCTATTTTCTATTGTCAATGGAATGTTAGCCACTATTATTCTTATGGCAACAGAAATTTCTATTTTACTATCATTACTTTATTTTTTTAGCAACAGAACTTCCATTGCTATGGCCTTATTTACATCAAAATTTATGATGCTATGGATTCATTAGCAATACAATTTATATATATATATATATATATATATATATTTTTTTCTCGTTGCTCCTTTCTTATTAGAAACAAAACACCTTTCACTATAGTTTTATTAGCAACGGATTTTATCTTTTTCTATTACTATTTTCTAGGTAAAATACCTTATTTAGTCCCTGTAATATGCTAAACTTTCCCCTTTAGTCCCTTTATTATAATTTGCCCTAAAAAATCCCTTTATTATCTAAATTGGTAAATCAAGTCCCTCACTCCGACGTCCGTCTCATTTTCCCTCACATTTGGCTGACATAGCATTTTATGATTAAAATATCATTAAAAAATTATTTTTAATTATAATCAACTGAGTTGTTGATGCACAGAGATTTTAGGCTATCGCAAACCGAGACAAAGTCCAAGTGTAGTACGACAGCTTTGCAGACAGAGTGGAACATCCCTAACTTCAAAGACTTGATCTTTAACCGATGGTCAAAGAAAGCAACTCATGAACTACTCCAACCATCCTCTTCTTCTCCGACTCCATCTCCAACCGATGATTACCGGCGTACGGCAACACATACAGCGTCCGATCATTGAACTCACAAAACTTCTCTCTGGTCTTGATCCAACTTAGAGGCAACACGCACTCGAACCTCACCTCCATCCCACGCTCCATCGCCGTAGCCTCCATGTAAGAGATGGCGAGCTCCGGCTGCCACCGAAGAAGCTAAATCTCCATCGAGTTCTGCCGCCCAATCGGGTTTTGGATTCGAAAAGTATTTGGATGTGTTGGGTCCAACCCATTTGTTGGGTTGGCCCATGGTTTAAAAAAAAAATGAAGCTATGTTGACTTATGGAGGAGGGCTTGAAGGGAATTTCACAATGGCAAAAGCTCTCATCCTTGATGAGAATGAGGGGGTGACTATTCACAGTTTTTTGGGGAAAAAGAAGAGAAAAGAGAAAAGGGCATCATCTAAGGAAGAGAAGGTGGAGCTAGGGTTCTTGGAGAAGGCAAGATTGGAAGGCTTCATCGCCGGATCTCTCCTAATCCTTTTTTGGTTTGATCCCTCAACTCTCATTCCTTAAGGTCCTTTTGTGAACCATCCTAGTGTATGGATGATGTATGAGTGTTGAATCTCTTTTCTTGTGAAATTCATGTTCTTTGCATGTATTCTTCTAGTGAGCTAGAGAGAACTTGGTGTTATCCCATAAGTCAACATAGTGGAAACATGTTTAAGAGGCTCTTAGGAGTCCCGTGGTTTTTCCTCGATTTGTAGGGTTTCCACGCTAAAAAATCGTTTCTTGTGTTGTTGTATGTTTGTTCATCTCATTCTAACATGAATGGGGTGTTTGATAGCATTTTATGAGTTGTTTTGAAGCTTTTGAAGCCTTGTAGAATCCTTGGGAGGAGCAATGAAGCCTCAAGGAAGCTATTGAAAGTGTTTTGCAGCTTATGCGGGCTGCATACGAGCTGCATACAGGCCGCACAAAATCGCTAGTGAGTTTCACGGGGTGTTTGCGAGCGCATGAACCCCGTATGTCAACAGTGTTTTTGCTACAGTAACAGTACTACAGTAAATTCCACGTTTTTCATTGTTGCATTTTAGGCAAACCCCCAACAGGATGTTTCGGGAAAACCTGAAGGAGGTAATCATCCGAGATCCCGAAGCTCTGCTTCAACTCGTTGAGCTTAACGACGTTGAGAAGGTGATTACGTGAGAGTATTAGAATCTCGATGGAGAACAAGTTTGTAAATACAGTGAAATGGTAAGGGTACTTGTTAAGCCAGTTGAAGGCGTGGCCTTGGAGATCAAGGGTCTTGAATCGCTTCTAGAGAGATTGGACAGTGGAGACGTGGTCGGGGGAGTGGAGGAGGATATGCTAGATCTGGATGTTGACGATCCAACAATGGTTGCGGGGGAGGACAGACTCGAGGGATGGGTCTTTGGTCATTGACCATGTGGTGAGGTGGTGGTGGTGGTTGTGGTGGTGTGGGGCTTGGAATTAGTGGTAGTGGGTGGCGGCGGAGAAGATGTTGTTGGCGAGTCTCGCCTCCAACGGCGGATGGAGTCTAGGTTTGATTAATTAAAAATATAAGTTATTAATGATATCTTGTGAGAATAAGAAGCTGATTTGGATTTAGTCTGATATAGGGTTTGGTTGATTATTAAGGAAGATGGTTGGGGTGGAGATTTGATGATCGGGTTGACTGCGGTGGCATTGATGCATATGCTCATCATGACAGTAATGGTCTCCATTGGGCTTCACATCTCCGGCGGTCATATCAATCCCTTATGGCCCATGCATTGAGGGATTTTAATGATATTTTAAAAAAATAGGTAGAATACCCAGTTTAGTCCCTGTATTATACCCAAAGTGCACAATTAGTCCCTCTAATATTTTTGTCCTTGTAGGATCCCTGTATTTTTCATTTCGTGTTAAACAAGTCCCTCCCCTTAACGCATGTCTGATTTTCCGTCTGTGCGGATGACATGGCAATTTTTATAAGTAAAAAATTGTCATAATACCCAGTTTAGTCCCTCTATTAGTGCAAACTGACCCTTTAGACCCCCTTATTATTTTTCGCCCTTAGGAAGTCCTTCTAATTAGGGACTAAGGGTCATTTTAAAATAATAGAGGGACTAAACTAAGTATTATACCTAAAAAATTAATAAGGGACTTCCTAAAGTTAAAAATAATAGAGGGACTAAGCTGGGTATTATAACTTAATTTTTTACTCACAAAAAATGCAACGTCAGACTCGGAGACGGAAAATCAGACTGGCGTTAGGGGGAGGGACTCATTTGACACGAAATGAAAATACAAGAATCCTATAGAAACAAAAAATATTAGAGGGACTAAAAGGGCACTTTGGGTATAATACAGGGACTAAACTGGTTATTATAAAAAAAATATCATTAAAATTATTTTTTAATAATATTTTTTAAAATATCATTAAAAAAATAATTTTTAATGATATTTTAATCTTAAAAATGCCACATCAGCAGAGAATGACCGAAAATGGGACGGATGTCAGCGTGAGTGACTTGATTTACCATATCTGGATAACAAAGCGATTTTTTAGGGCAAATTATAATAGGGACTAAAGGAGCAGATTGAGTATATTCTAGGGACTAAATGGGGTATTCTACCTATTTTCTATTACCATCATAATGTCTATTATTGTTTTGATTAGTAACGGAATTTACATTTTCCTGTTTGAACATTCAATTAGCAATAAAATTTCCTTTGCCATTTTTGTTATTATCAAATGAATTTCCATTGATATTTGACATTTGCAACGAAATGTCTATCGCTATTTTTCCATTGTTGATTAATTTTTTATTTTTTTGCAAAACTGCATGACTAATTGCACAAAAGTAAAATACAAAAAAAATACAAATTTTTAATACATATATAAATAATAAAGATTATCCATAAAAACTATTCATAGAAGAATTACATTGTTAAGTAGCAAACATCCATCATTTATTTCATACAAATAATATGAATTATTCTTACAATAATCCATCATTTCATTACAACTCTTTATTGTTATTTCTACCTGATCAATCACTTTATTGAACGATTTAACTGTGAGCCCACCCCTTAATTAAATCCTAGCCGTTGATGTTATTTTTAATCATAGCCGTTGATTTTTTTTATTATTTCGAAACCCTAGCCGTCTCTTCACCTCCTTCCATTTTAGATCCCCATTTAGGGAAAAAGGAGAGACCTACCCTCATCTCTTTCTCTCTCTCTCTCTCTCTCTTTTGTGTATTGTGTTGGCGATGAGGACGGGAGAATGGTCTTGTCGTCAAGGGTTGTTTCACTGTTATCGTTGAGGTAAGCATCCTCTTCCTCGTATCTTTGGCCAAATTGTATAATTGTTATTATTGTTTTCTAGATCTTGATATGTTAATGTCAGATGTTAGTAATGGATGGGTTAGGTTAGCTTCTTGTTTGAGGAGTTTGAGATTAATTTGGAGGAGAATAGAATAAGAAACTTGTAGAGTTAGATGTTGGCTAAGTACTACCAACTTTTAGAATTTTTGCATAAGTATCCTGTAAATTATAAGCTTTAATCGCAGGTGATGAGGTCAGGATTTCTGTGTAACTTTGATCCATTTTTGATTTATTTCATGATTGTAAGCTCTTATTTAGATTTAGATTTATATAAGAAAGTTGTAGAAGATGATTTTATCTTTGGCTCTGCCATATTTTAGAATTTTTACCCATGTAATTTGTGAGATATGATTAGATTTCTGTAGGTTTGCTCAATGGAATTTCTCCAGGAAGTATGGAGATTGATTAGAGAATTTGAGAATCTTAGAAGTTGAATCAAGACTCATGTTTTATAAGAAAGTTGTTCAATTTTGAGTTAATTATATGCTCCTAAAGTTTAATCTTATTTGAAGTTATTTATTGTGAGATTTTTTATATTAGAATGGGCATGTCTAAAATTGTTGGTTTGCATGTATATAATTTTTAAAAGTAATCGCTTAAATTTTGTAGATCTTAAATCATTGTGAGATTTGGATATGTTATAGATATAGATATCTAGTTTTCTTAGAAGATTGAAAATTTTGATTTGGGTTAGAATTTGCAAAGCTATGCTAATTTCAATCTTAAGGGTCTAGGGGAATTAATTATTAGTCTCAACTTTGGTAGCTTCATTAGTGTACGTCTTGAAAATGTTTTTTGCATTCATGTGAATTTTAGAATTTGTTTTGTATGTAATTCTGATGGGTTATTTCCAAATATAGGACTTTATGAGAAAACTCGATTAGTGTGAATTTGAAATCTAGCCGTTAGATATGTAAGTATCACACATATAAATCATATTATATGTATATACTTGAAAATCCTAGTTTTCTGACCTTCTAGAATTTTTGAGAAAAATACTGATTATTTTGATCTATATTTTGAATTACTTACTTATTTATTATTTGCAATTCATATGTAAGTATATAGATTTGGAAATGAATTGGAATTATTTTCTATCTGAAAACGGGATCATCAAATTTCTGTATTATGTTTTTATGAATATTTGGACATAACATATTTTGACATAACAACTTTTAGTCCCGAACTAACTTTGCAATAACCCAGTCATTGGGGGTTAAACATTGACCGTGTTAACGTGTACCTATGAAATAGAAAGTATACTTTCCCACTGTTTTGCTAGTAAAAAATAAATTCTTGCTCGGGTTACCGAGGGTAAACTTATGACCTTTGATATTCTGGCTCGGGTTAGAGAGGGTAAACATATGACCTATGACATTTTATTTTGGCAATAGTTATTTGTGGGACATATAAGCTTGACTTTTTGATCATTTATGCTTTATTGAAAAACTTGACTTTTGAATTTAATTCTGATAAACTTGTATTTTATTATACTTTGTTTGAGTTTCTAAAATTTAAAACTTTTATGATCCCGATATTTTTAGTGTGTACTTACTGGCCTATGAAGCTCATAAATTTCGTTGTAAATTTTCTCAGTTTAGGAGTATACTTGTGACGGATAGCTTAGCGGGAATCGTTGAGCGAGCACCATTTTAGTAGTAGTCAAGGAAGACTTATATTTGTATTATGTTTCTTTTGTACTCCAGCACCTTAATTTTTTGATCTAGCTTGTTATGAAGTTTTTTTTTTTCGTAATTTGTGGTTTTGTTTGCGCAGCTTTGAGAATCGGGTTTTGAGGCCTTGCACGCCTACTGGGTCTCAGCCTTGTAGGTGTGCTGCTATTTGTTAATGCACCAAGTCCGGCAATCTAGGTTCGGGGCGTGACATTAACAATAGACCTACCTCTTATAATTTCATGTTCAAATCATGTAAGAAATACACTTATAATTTGGATCATATAGAGTAAAAGATGAGAGTGCATGCCATAAAGGATTTTTCTGCTAATGGTAATCTAGCCACCAAAGCTGCCATGATCCCTATACAATGAAGAGTTGGTTGACAGATCCTATAATGCTCCATGAATTTTAGATAAGAAAGGCCTACACTTTTCTTCAAATTCGATGAGAAAGATAAGCTCTTCACACTCGGGCACAAAGAGCCAATTATTGAAGCCAAGAGCTTTAAATCAACCAAACTCATTCTATGAAAATAAAAGACAATCAAACAAGCAAGATACAAGGGTTCACATGATAGTAGAATAGAGAATTATGGTTTCACTTTCTTTAGAGGCTATGAAATCACAAAAAAATATGAAAACCACCAAAAGAATAAAGATAAATCTTTATCTTTAAGTTGTAAAAGATAGAGGAGATAAGAGCTTCAAATAAATGAGAGTTACATTAAAAGAAAAGAAAGAGTGAAGGCCAACCCTAGGTGAAAAAAAGACCAAATTTTGAATCTTTTGGAACCTTAGAGAAATTGAAGATATTTTTAAATGGATAAGAATGGATGAATGACCATAATGCCCAAGCATCTTCAAGAAATTACAAAGATGCCATTATGAAAGGGAATTACTCATTTGCCCTTCCACTTTCAAGGGAATTACAAAGATACATAAGCATGGGAGTAAATTACACATGCCCTCCTATCTTCACAAAAATTACAAAACATGCCATTACACAATCTAAAAGCAAGGTAGGCAGACCCGGTTCGAGCATTGACCTAGCTAAGCCCAGGGGTCAGTGGTCGATAGGTTCGACCGGATTGCACCGGAATTAAGCCGGGGTCAATAATAAAATATTAAAAAAAAATATATTATAATAATTAATAATGATAAGAATAGTATACCTTATATTTTAATAATTAAAAAATAGAATGAGTTAAATATGATTCTTAAAAATTTAATTATATATCCTTTCTTTTATTTTAAAAATATCTAAAATATAATAAATTTAATATTTAAATTTTAGCTTTATATATATATATTGATTTTTTTAAATATAAAATATTTTGAAAAAACCTAATCCTCTCCAGTCCCAAGCTCCCCAACCCTAAACTCTGGACTCACAAAAATACAAAAAATGCTCTCTCTCTCTCTCTCTCTCTCTCTCTCTCTCTCTCTCTCTCTCTCTCCGTCTATCCGTCTCCCTCACATCTCCCTCGCATCTCCCTCTCGCCGTTTCTCTTGCATCTCCCTCTCGTCGCCGCCCTCACTTTCTCCCACTGCGGCTCTCTCTTGCTTCTCCGCCACTTCTTTTTGCCACCATCCTCACTTTCTTTCGCCGCTGTTCACACCCTTCATTTTTTTTTTAAATTTAATTTTTTTAACTCATTAAATCTGCATGGGTCAATGGGTTTCTCGGTAAACCGGCCGAGTCATCGAGTTAACACCAGGTTTCTTTACACCCGATTCGAAGGGGTATGCCCAGACGGACCAAAAGACAAGTGAACCCTAAGAACAAATCAAAGAGAGACTCGCGACACTAGATAATCTAGATTGGCGATGAAATACAAAAACTAGATATAATAAAGGTAGACCATGGGTAGTGTCACGGCCTTCCCGATCGCACCAACGATCACCGCGCGGCGCTCGTCACACCACCAAGGCGCCGAGCCAGCCTACGGCCAAGGATAAGCTACAACGAACAAGATACAAGCAACCAAGCACACAAACAAGGAAAGTAGAGAGAAAAACATAAACTCTCAATATAAATGGATCCGAGATACACCACAAGCCAACAACACACAGCCAAGACCTTCTCTCCACCAAGAGATGAAGGTGAACAAAGCCCCAAAGAACAAGCTTCTCTCCCAAGGAAGCTCAGCCCTTTACTTGGTCTCTAGCTGCCCATATGAGAGGGAGGAGGCGGGCTATTTATAGCCAAACACCCTCCAAGGAGAAGGGAACCGACCCTTCTAACTTGTGGCCAAGAATCATTCAGCTGTCTCATCACAACTAACACACTGCTACAGTGCTACAGTACCAAAGAAGCACAATGCTACAGTGTCCCAAACTCTCCCGGCCATCGCTAGCCGGTGCGCTCATCCAGCCTCGGTAGCGCACGGCCGCCCGGTATTCCACCGCGCATTCCTCTTGGTGAAGGCGCTCGGCACCGACCCAGCGCCCATATGCTATGCTGCCCACAGCTGGGCTAAGAGCTCCGCTCTGCCCACCCGATCAGTTGACCGACCGTACAAGTCCCTTGATCGACCGTACCGTCTGTGCTTACGCTGATCCGGCTAATTGGCCCATACTTAGCCAATTCTCGGCCTCCAGACCGTGATCACATGATCACCCACCCATTGATCGAGATTCCTCGGCCACGCGCATCACGCCATGCGCGCTGCCTAGCGAGCCCTCGGCAATGCGCGGCACCATGCCCCCGCACCCGCTCACTCGGCACCCCCGCCTAGAATTCTCGGTCATGCGCAGACTCAACCCGCGCATCGGATGATCGGACGGACAACGCCTATTTGGACTTGGAATTTGGCCAACCTTGGCTTCATTAGCCATCTCCCTCAGCCAGGGACCACCCTATGCCGAGCGTGTAAGGTAGAACCCTTACAAGTAGCTTATTGATGAGTCTCTAATAAAAGCATACTATGGGCTAGCTAGATTAAGTTGCTATGAATGATTCCCATTGTAGACCTTAAGCATTATTTCTGTGAAATTTTTTTTAATTCAACTCCGTCGTACCTTTTTGTTTGAAATTCATACTTTTATTAGATTACATAATTTGCTATTAGAAAAGTTCTAAGGTCTTGCATACCTAATGTGTTTCAGCTTTGTGGGTATATGATTGTTTATCAGTGCGCTGGTTTCGATATGTAACATTTTTATTTGAGAAAAGATGAAGTCAACTAGAATATTTGGAAAATTAGTCAAATTTATTTGAAACATTATCAAATAGTAAAGACAAATAGCCCACTACAGTCATCTTAATTATAACTAGGCAAATTCACTCGCTTTGCATCTAGTTCTTATAATCTTGAGGGTTCTAAGCAAGTAAATGAGTTTGGATTTAGCCTAGAATGAATTTTGAGAATTTAAAAATTGAGGTCTAGGTTTGTTGTGATTGTAGATAGTATAAAAGCTATGGGTGGCGGTTGTGTAAATTCTATTGGTTGTAGTGTGGTATTGAAAAATAATGGCAATTAACTTTTCAAATCTCAAGGATGTCAAACAATATTTTGTTTCGCAAGAAGCTTGGGCTTCCATTACCTCTTCTCTCCTCAACTCTTCCAAGAAATACATGTCTACTTTTTTTTTTGTTATACCTTGAAAAAGTTGCATCACCAAGTGGACACATTAAAGTGGGAAAGAGAGAGAGAGAGAAAGAGTGTGTGTGTGTGTGCGCGCGTGTGTGAGGAAGAGATGGGAGGACTCCATGGCGGAATTCTAGGATGGAGGGTTATATAATTAAGAAAATATATTATTTTTTATAAAAAAATAATTTAAAATTAATTATAATTTTTTATAAAATAAAATAAAATAATTAAAAAAATTACAAGACTAAACAAAGAGGAAAAATAAAAAACCCTAAATTGTTAAGTTGTAGAACATATTAGTATATATATATATATATATGTATATATATTATATAAATATTTTAGTAATTTTAATTTCGGGTCGGGTACGGATTCGGGTACGGGTCGGGTATTAAAATTCCCATACCCACACCCGCACCCGTTTCATTCAAGTCGGGTTTTACCCGAACCCGACCCGAAACCCGATCAAATCGGGTTTTACCCTCAAGCTCAGGTCGGGTCTGGTTTGGGTATTATTGCCATCTATTATAGACCCATATTTTTATTTTCAATCTCTATCATGATTTAAAATTTAATTTAGTCAGGATATGAGGGGCTAAAAATAAACTTATTTAAATATCTTAATTTAAAAACTAATGAAAAATAAACCATTGTTTTATTTTAGGACTAAAATACACCTCCAATATAATTCAAGATCAATCGTGAACTGCTCTATTATTTCAATGATGAAAGTAAAAAAGAAAATGCTTTTCAATAGCTCTTAACCAAACCTGGAAATTTCACCAAAGTACATATATGCCTAACATGTCCAATGAGTTCTCGTGTTGGGATATGATTCACCTTCAGGTTCCATTTAGAGTCTAATTTCCTTTAACCTATATTTATTAGATTCGTTATGGATATTAAATTGTTTTTAATGTGTGCATAATAAATAATTTTCATGAAAATGATCATGATAACTTTTAATATATTTCTTTTAAAATAAATTATGTATATACATTAATATATTAAAACATCATACAAAAAATGTATTGTTTAAAACCTTATATATATGTATACTATATATACATTTTTTTTAATGTGTATCCTAAAATTATAACTTTCTTTAAACATTAGGAAAGAAATAAATTGTTTAAAATCATTCAAATTAAGGAAATAGTAACTAAGATTTTAATGAGTGCTTTTGGAATGTTACAGCTGTAGTTTTAAGTGAGTTAAAAAAAAGAGAAAACATGATTTCACTGTTTTCATTATCTTTTCTTCTCCAACCTTTTCTTTTGGCAATCACGAGAATTCCTTCATCTAAAATACACAAACCTCCGCAGAGCTCAAAGCTGCACCCAAATCACCAAAATTCCTTCATTTTGAGTTTTAAAACATCTATAGAAAATTCTTTTTATATTTTCATGTTTACAAAATTTTTCTATTATATAAAAATTGGGTTTTTTATTTTTTATTTTATAGCAGAGAAAGGGAAGAAATTTCTTTAAAATCCCCCAACTTGTCAACCCTCATTTAGGAGTTCTAGTCCAACAGGTTAGTTTTTATTTTTTCTATAATAATTTTCTTTAGATTAATCTTATTTGAATTCCTCATTTTAGTTGTATTTTTGTTTCAATTCTTTATGCTCATTTTAGTTGTATTATTCTCAGGTTTTTATTTCTTTGTTTAGAATGACTTTCAAATTTAAAGTTTCAAGTGCAAGTATTAGTTCATGCTCAAGTGGTAACATTCTTAAAGATAATGCATCAATTGATAGTCAAGATGATAATAGTAACACACCTTTGTGGAAATATGTAACAAAGTTGCCAAAAACAAATGAAAGGAGAGAGAACATAAGTTTCAAATGTGACTATTGCAATATTACTTTTAAAGGCTCATATTCTAGAGTTAAAGATCATTTGTTGAAGCTTAGTGGTCATGAGATTCAGGTATGTGCAAAAGTGACACATCATCTTAGTGAAATGCATAAAATAGCAGAAGAAGCTGAATTTAAATCAAGACAAAAACAATTCCATTTGCACCTCCCTCTTAAGCACAAGTTGCTTTAGGCACAACATCTTATGAAGGGGAGAGCTTAGGATCTATACAAAAGAAAAGAAGCTTTGGAAAAAGCATTTAATCTAACTGCTCAAGAGAATTTGGATTCAGAAATTGATAGAATGGTTTATTCCAGAGGATTGCCTTTTCACCTTGCAAGGAATTCTTATTTTGTGAATATGATTTCTTGATATATACCTCCACGGTAAAATGCTTTGCGGACCACATTGTTGTAAAAAGAAATGCACATATAGAGAGTTTGTTGCAACCTATAAAGGGAACATGGAAGAAAAAAGGAGTAAGTCTTGGTATGTGATGGATGAACTGATGCACAAAGAAAACCAGTAATAAATTTTATGGCTACTTCTGAAAGTGGGGTTATTTATTCAAAAGTGTTAGTTATGAAAGGGAGTACAAAGATAAATATTATGTGGCGACATTGATTAAGATGCTATAGATGAAATTGGAGCTCATAATGTTGTTCAAGTAATAACCGACAATGCACCAATTTATAAAGTGGCGAGATCATTGGTGGAGACACAATATTTTCATATTTTTTGGACACCTTGTGTAGTGCATACACCCAATCTTGTTGTCAAAAATATGTGTACTGCTAAAAACACTGAAAAAATGAAGTTATTTATGATGTTCTTCATTGGATAACTGAAGTTATGATGATGCTATTTTTATAAGAAATTTAATGAGATTGGCAATATTCAATGCTTTTTGTGTCTTTAAAATTGCTTGCTATGGTGGAAACTCATTTTGCATTGGTTATTACCATGTTAAAATGACTCAATTTTATTAAATGATTTCTTCAAAGTATGGCCATTAGTGAAGAATGGTCCTCGTATGGAGAAGATGATGCCTCGAAAGCTATCAAGGTGAAGGAAATTACTTTGAATGATTTATGGTGGGACCAAGTAGATTATATTCTCTTTTTTACTACAAGTAGATTATATTCTCTTTTTTACTAAACCTATCTATGATATGCTTCGGGTTATGGACACCAATAGACCAATACTTCACTTGATGTATGAGATGTGGGAAACAATGATTGAAAAGGTAAAGACAACCATCTACAAGGATGAACATAGAAAAATAAAGGAAAAATCAACCTTTCATGAGGTTATATATGCTATACTTATCGATCAATGAACCAAGAGTAGCACTCCACTTCATTGCATGGGCCATTCTTTAAATCCAAGGTGATCTTTTTGACTTTTGTATTTTTTTTAATGCATATTATAATAAGTTAAATGAATAAAATCTTAATTAATAAAAATCTAAATTTATTTTCAATATATAGGTACTATTCTAATGAGTGGCTTAATGAGGTCCCAAATCATCTTCCTCCACATAGAAATGTGGAAATATCGGGGGAAAGAAATAAATGTTTAAGAAGATATTTTCCTTCTAATGAGGAGAGAAAGATAGTTTCTCAAGAGTATGCTAGATTTTCATGAGCTTTGGATGCTTTTGGATCTTTTGATTCATTACAAGATAGATGGAATTTAGAGCCTTAGTCTTAGTCATTGGTTTGTGGGTCATCTACACCTTTACTTCAAGGTATAACTTTAAAGCTCCTTGGACAACCTTCCTTATCATCATGTTGTGAAAGAAATTGGAACACATATTCCTTTATTCACTCACTTAAGAGAAACAAGATGAATCCTCAACAAGCGGAAAATTTGGTGTTTGTACATACTAATCTTTGACTACTTTCAAGAAAGTATCCTCAATACAATGAAGGGGAATCCAAAAATTGGGACATTGATAGTGATGTCTTTGACTCATTTGAAGGTGTTGGTGTTCTTCAAGTTGCTAACCTATCTCTTGGTGAACCGGAGATGGAGAAAATACTTTTTAACAATAATGAAGATATGGAAAATTAATCTTATTGTTAGGAGTTGAACTTGGAAAATTTGTTTTGTTCTGCATGTTTTATCTCTGTTTTGTTTTGCATGTTTTATCTTCAAATTAAACATGGAGGGAGTGTTTTTTTGGTGCTAGTATATTTGCTATAGTTATTTTAATGTTAAAAACTCTTTCTTTAACATGTATAATAACAAATTGAATAGATTTACTATAAAAGGTACTTATATTTAAGTAAGAAATATAATTATTTGCACTTATAATGAGTATTTCACATAAAAAAATTACATACATAAATTTTTTTTATTGGCATGTCCCACCATACCTGTGTCCTTAATTTCCATAAATTACCATGTCACTATGTCCGTGTCGTGTCATGCCCATGTATCCGTGTCCATGCTTCATAGCACTCCACCATCTACTTAGATTCAACAATGGCTCCGGCCCTCAGAATTTTCTAAGGAATGGCTCGAACCTTGGCAATTATAATCGGTGGCTCGGATGAGTTTCTTTTTCCATGCAACAAAAAAGCACAAGGATTATGTCTCAAATAAGACATAAGTAAAAAAACAAACACACATATATCACACCTTTCAAATTGATCCCAGAAAAGCAACCAGAGGAGAAGCCATCATAGATATAGCCGTCCGACTTCTATTTTACTTTCTCTCTCCTTTGATGCATATCTTTGTAATATAATTAATTATTGGTATAACATTAGAAGCATAACCAATTAAGAGTAGACAAATGCCCCTCCAAAATGAAAGTTAATAATGGTTTGATTTCTATAAAATATTTTATCTTTTGATATCATTGATTGTTCATGACTTCTATTTCACTTTGGGTTCATTTCATTCATGGTCACAAATATTTTCACATTATAACTCTATGGCTACAAAAAAAAAAAATTTATAACACAAAAATCACTAAACTTTTCTCCGGTTGCACCTATGACCATAATGGCCTGTTTTAAGAATGTTTCTGGTGAGTTTGCTGATGTGGCACTGACGTGTCGCTGACATGGCGCCGGAAACAGCCTTAAAACAAGCTATTATAGCCACAGATGTAACCGGAACAAAGTTAAGTAGTTTTTAAATAATTTTTTTTTTTTTGTGGCCACAACGTTATAAAATGCAAATATTTGCCGCTACGAGTGAAATGAACTTATTTCACTTTCTCTCTTTCGAAGCATATCTCTAGTGATATGATCAATGCTTTATATAACATTGAAACCTAGCCAATTACTCCTCCAAAATGAAAGTTTAGAAGGTTAGAGTTTTAGGGATAACATTAAGAGTACGTATACATATATATTATTTCACACGTGATTAAATAAGACCAGTTTCAAATTGATTATCTTATAAAATAATTTTACATTAAACTATATAATAACCGAGCTTTTTATAATGCTAAAAATATGATTATTTAATTATAATACGAATTTATAGTTAAACATTCCATGAATTTTTATCAGTTATTATTTTTTAAAAAATATATTGACAAGTTGGGGGCAAATAAAATTCTAACCTTATATATATATATATATATATATATATATATATATATATATATATATATATATATATATATATATATATATATATATTCATTTATTTATTTATTTATTTTACATTCCCAAACTCCCATTTATGTATTTAAAGGGCATATTCTTTATTATTATTTTTTAAATACTGTTCTAAAATTATGTTTTTTTTTAAAGTAAAAACATCATCCGCAAATTTGGTTGCTGATTTTAGTCTTTTTAACTAATTATGCTCATTTTAATCATTAAATGAAACAAAATATCCAATTTAATCCTTTCGCTTTTTTTTAATCATTAGGAATAATAAAAAAATTTAAAATGTTCACAAAATAACTTGCAAGCCAAACAATCACTCTTACAATGTATTATACTCATGTTTATTTAATTTTTATTTTTTTATTTTTTTTTCATGAGGAGGTTGATATAAATTTTTTTTTTTAATTTTTTTAAATATGTGATATAACCAGAAATGCTAAGAGCAACTTTAATGGAAGGCTTCCATGCTCTTATTGAGCGCTCAATGGATATGCCCCTATTATGAGCGCTCAACAGCCGCTGAGCGCTTAACTGGTGGGACCCACTGGTGTTTTTTATTTTTTTAATCAATTGAACCATTGTATCATACCTTTTAATATTTTTTTTATTATTTTTAAAATTCAACTGTTTGGTTGCAACGGCTCTTTTGTGATTTTTTTTCTAATTTTTTAATTCTTAAATTTTGTTTTACCTCCATAAATACACTCATATACTCAAACAAAACTTACATTCTTCTCCATCTTCCCAAGCTCCAAATTTTCCAAATAATTTTTAAAATTTTCCATATTCTTTCTTCCCACCAAATATGCAAAATCTCCAAAATCATCCTCAAAAATCACAAAATTATCCCACCTCACAAATTTTTTCCCATTTTTATCCAAATGTCCAAATCAACCAAAATTTCCATATGGCTATCCTATGTTATCTGACCCGATTTCTTCAATCCAAGCATGGGTATGGCAAGTCAACAAATCAATATGGAAACAAGTAGATTCCAGATTCCTTCAATGGACCCCAAAAATTTGGATAAAAATTCCCGATAGAATACAATAGAAACAGGTTCATTTTCTGACTCTCAATTTCCCCCTTTTTCCACACAACTAGAGATTGAGAATATCGTTCTGGATGAAGACCAACATGAAGATCGAGTTGAAAAACAACAACCGTGGCGCATGAAAAATGATAAAATGCTTGTGAGTACATGACTTACAATTTCAACTGATAGCATTGTGGTTACTGCCCAGAATGATAGAACGTTTTAGAAAAGAGTGACCGACTATTTCAATGAAAATTGACAATCTGGTCCAAGGAGAAAAATAACTAGCTATAAACAACATTGGTTTTGGATGCTTCCACTTATTAATGAATTTAACCAAATATACAACAGATTATTAGAGGAGTATCATAGTGGATGGAGTGATGATGAATTTAAGGAACATGCTCGTACTCTATATTATCATAATAGTAAAAAATATTTCATCCATGATCATGTTTGGGTCATGTTGAAAGATGATACAAAATGGAAACAAAAACACTCTTCTTACTAGGTCTTCAAAGAAATTAAAGATTAATGAAAGTGGTGCTTATACATCATCATACATCATCATCCAATGTGGATACAAGCATTGATGTAGATGACAGTAAGGTCGAGGTCCGTCCTATTGACCATTGTAAACTAGCCATTTGAAAACTAGCCGTTTGAAAACTAACCGTTTGAAAACTAGCTATTGTAAACTAGCCATTTGAAACTAGCCATTGTAAAATAGCTGTTTGAAACTAACCGTTTGAAAACTAGTCATTACATTGTGTTATATATATATATATATATATATATATATATATAAGAATAAGTTCCATGCTTCTCCACTTAACAAATTCAAAGTTTTGTAAACTACATCACTTTGTTAACATTCTAGATAATGGATCCTACCCAGTTGGAACAAATCAAGCAATTTTTAGTAGATGAGTTGATTGCTAATTCGGAAGAAAAGATGTGTGCATTACTAGAGGAATGGGAGAGGCGGAAAAAGGGTGAATCATCTATTGGCCTTAGAAGAAGCCAAAGGCATTTGAATCATGATTGTGAAGCAAGACATGAAAAGCTTTTCAATGACTAATTCGCCGATGAACCAGTTTATCCTAATAATGTATTTCGTTGAAGATTTCGAATGCTCAAGGCATTATTTCTGCGAATCGTAGAAATACTGACAAGCCATTCAAAATATTTCCAATTAAGAGTTGATGCAACTAGTAAGTAAGGGCTTTCACCACTTCAAAAATTATTGCTCCTATCCGACAATTAGCATATGGGGCACCGGTTGATCAGTATGACAAGTACATACGAATTGCTAAATGTACTGCAATTGAATGTCTATTTAAATTCTGTCAATATATTATTGAAATTTTTCCAGCAAGATATCTAAGAAGATCCAATAATAATGATGTTGGGGAGTTTACTTCAACTACATTCTGAGCGACACAGCTTGCCTGGTATGCTTGGTAGCATAGATTGCATGTATTAGCATTGGAAAAATTGTCCAGTCGCATGGAAAGACCAATTCACTCGAGGGGATCAAGGGGTTCCGACAATTACGTTAGAAGTGGTTGCTTCAGCAAACCTATGGATTTGGCATGCATTCTTCATAGTTGCTGGTTCTAATAATGATATCAATGTGCTTAATCAATCTTCTTTGTTCATTGACGTATTACATGGACATGCTCCATAAATTTAGTTCAATGTTAATGGTACAACATATACGAAAGGATATTATCTTGCTGATGGCAAATATTCAGATTGGGCAACATTTGTTAAAAGTTTTTCATATATGGAAGATTTGAAAAGAATCAAGTTCAAACAAATGCAAGAGGTTGGAAGAAAAGACGTTGAGTGAGCATTTGGCGTGCTTCAATCTCGATGGGCAATTGTCCGTGGCCCTGCTTGTTTTTGGCACATGGAAAAATTGAGAGATATAATGTACACATACATAATATTGCATAACATGATTGTTGAAGATGAAAGGGATACAATCACAAATTGGGATGCCGAAGAAAGTGAATTTCTATTCCTCGTTAGTCGAGGGTGCACTCAAGATTTTCAACAATACATAAGAAGAAATGCTGAAATACGTGATCAAGAAGTACACCATCAACTTCGATCTGGTTTAGTAGAGCATATTTGGCACCACTTCGAAGTGAACGAAAATGAAAATTAATGCTTTTATGTCTTTTATTAATGACTTTAATTATGTAAATTTTTAATATTTTCTTATTTATATAAGTTGTTTTTTTATTTTTGGATCATCTTGATAAATTATTTTTTATTCATTCGCATCACAAATTAATTATTTCTTTTCAAAATAATATAGAACATTTTAATTATATTTTAAATAATTTTTTTGAAATATAATTTTAAATATGTTATTAATTATTTTGTTAATAATATTTAAGAATTTATAAAATAACTATGTTTTAATGAAATATATTAATGTTAATAGTCAAAAGATTATGAAATGATTGTCAGCCTCATTTTATAGTATAAAATATTAATGAGAGATAGTTTAATATGTAAATATTTGATTGATCTCATTTTATAGTATAACTATTATGGGAGATAGTTTAATGAGTAAGAGTTTGATGGGTTGATAAGGTGGTATGAGTATCAAACTCTAGGATAGTTTAATCACTAAAAAATGCCCAAAGTGTTATATAGACCACCACTTCATGATTAATTTTTTTTATTATTTTTTAATCCTTCAACATTTCCAACTGAAATTCTAGTGCATGCTTGGCAAGCATTCAAACTGATTTTTAATAAAAAGAAAAAAGAAAAAAGAAAAATTTAATTACGCACCCTATAATTCAAAATCAACGGCCAAGATACTTTTGCTAAAGTCACCCCACAATTTTCCCAAATCACCGCTTCACCATTCACTCTCTTACCCAGCAAAAGCGCGTACATATCTGAAACACAATCCCACTTATCACGCTCCCAGTTCGAATCCAGCTAAAGAACCACTCTCGATCCACTCACCTGAAGCACAACAAGATAATCATTAATCCCTTACGTGTCAAAACACCATTGGGTAACGAAGATTTAAATACACCCAATAAAAGACTTCCACGTAGTCAGCATTCAATAACGGAATATACACCTCGGGAGCAGCGTACCGTTAATCGAAAAGGAAAGATTGCCGCACTTCTGCTGAACCGGCTTTCACTTCTCCAAGGCTTTGTCTTCTTCGCTTTGGGGTTCTTGAGATCTAGGGTTAGGGTTTGCGCGATGACGACGATGGAGAGCTTGATCGGGCTGGTGAATCGGATCCAGAGGGCGTGCACGATGCTCGGAGACTATGGCGGCGCCGATGGTGCTCTTCCTACACTCTGGGAAGCCCTCCCCTCCGTCGCCGTCGTCGGTGGGCAGGTACCATTTCTCCCTGGCATCCATTGATTCTGGTCTTGCTTTGCTTCTTTTTGGGGTTTCTGAATTGTTTCTTGATGTGGTTTGAGTGTAGAGTTCCGGGAAATCGTCGGTGCTGGAGAGTGTTGTTGGGAGGGATTTCCTTCCCCGTGGATCTGGTATGGATTTTCTAGCTTTGTGTTTTTAGGGCTTTTTGAGTGCTTGATGTATGGCTTTTGATCATTTTTGGGGTTGGTTTTTAAGGGATTGTGACGAGAAGGCCATTGGTGCTGCAATTGCACAAGACGGAGGCAGGACAACAGGAGTATGCCGAGTTCTTGCATTTGCCCAGAAGGAAGTTCACCGATTTTGGTATGCTTCTTTTCTGTGAATTGTGATTGTTATAGGTATTGATCAGTAGCTAGGGGTGAAAGAACTCTTTGCATTGATATCTTGTGCATCTGTATATAAGTTTTGAAATTGAGCGATGATAAGATGTGATTTTAGTAAAAAAGTATAAAAAAAAAATAGTAGTTTGGGCTTTGTGCTATGCCACATTGTGCTTAGCTGAATTCATATATGGATGTTTGAAACCATTTTTCTTTGGCTGTGCAGCGCTTGTTCGTAAGGAAATTCAAGATGACACTGATCGATTAACTGGGAAGACAAAACAAATTTCTCCTGTACCTATTCATCTCAGCATTTATTCACCGAATGGTATGACACCCTTTGGTTGTGATTATAAAATCTAAATTGTTTGGCTGAATTGGTTATTAGTGAATCATTTTGTGACTGGACAGCAATACATGGCCATTGGTTCATCGTTTATAATTTTAAAATAGGTCAATTATCTTTGTGTAACCTCCTAGTATGGTTGATATGTGTGACTTAAACATTATATTAATTAAGAGAAACATTGAGGAAAACAGCTGAATGTCATTTTTGAAGAATATGAACTAGAGGAAATTTTTTTTGAGAGGATACATGAGGCCATAACTGAAAGAACAAATAATAATTAATAAGGCAAGTACCTGTTGTACTCATAATTGATTAACCTAGAATTTGCTTGCTATACTAAAGCTGCCTACTGAACACATTGAAAAACATAGTTCGGCTTCATACTCCAGGCTATCCAAGGACTCTTTCAAGGTTATCTATTATAATCTTTGGAGTATGCTTTGACTTGTGTATTGTGAATTCTCTATCTTTTTTCTTCATTATCTATAAGGTTCTCTATATTTCTGCCTACTAACTCAAATAGTCTCAATGGTGATACTTGATTGAACTCTACATATATGAACCCCAATGTGAAAAGTACTACATCAGCTTGTACTTTAATTTGTTCTTGACATGCCTAATTTCTTCCTTTACTTTGAATGATGTGGATTGTTATGTTTTCTAAGCATTAGTTGTTGACATGGTGCTTTTGATTTTGTCTTCTTGACTGGCAATGGGGCGTTTTTTTTACTTTGCTATGTAAATTCATTGTTTTATTATTTATTTATTTATTCTTTTTGTTTTTTGTCTGACTCTCTAAGTTGGATCTTGTATTCTACTGGACAATATTCATTTTTGTTGTTTGACCCAACAGTTGTCAACTTAACTTTGATTGATCTGCCTGGTCTTACAAAGGTTGCTGTAGGTACTATTTCTTCTTTGACTTTCAGTAATTTTCTTTTAATAGTATTTTAAGGTTGCTATAATTCTTTGAGTTGTATGACATGAGGGCTTTTTGGTTAAACAGAGGGGCAACCAGAAAGCATTGTTCAAGACATAGAAAACATGGTTCGTTCATATGTCGAAAAGGTACTCACTGGGTCAGCAAGAGCTACCTTTGCATGGCAGTTCAAATATGGAATTAATTATTGTGTTTTGGAAAATTGATTTGAATTCAGCTAGATAGTTGTACCGTTATGTTTGTTTTCTTATTGTATTGGATGATAGATCTGATTTTTGTGGCTTCCATGTATTATTTGTAACGTAAGATTTTCTTAGTTCTGGTAGGTGATTGTATTGTGTGACACGAGAGTAGCTTATTAGTCCCTTTCATAATGGTCATGCAAACTTATGCTTTCATGAATCCTCCTTTTTACTTATTCTTTCTTGTGTTTGTCCTTTATACATTTTTGGGATTACACTGTAGCATGCTAAATTGTCCATTAATAATCAAATTTTCTCTATTGCAAAATCTATAAAATTTGACATATGTTTGTGGCCCAGTAGCTGGTTAATTTTAAATTTCATTTTATCTGAGCTTTCTGTCTTATTTACTAAAGGGTTTTTCTTCTTCCAGCCTAATAGCATTATACTGGCAATATCTCCAGCAAATCAAGACATTGCGACCTCTGATGCAATTAAACTTGCTAGAGAAGTTGATCCAACTGGTACATCTCCTTGCGTCTTGATGAGTTAATTGTTGAAACGAAGCGACTATGAAACAAACAGTAAAAATAGTGATGATGATCATGATGATTTTGGTCATAATGCTAGCTATATTGGTAATCCTTGGTTTTAGGACAAGTATTAAAAAAGAATTCTCTGGTAGTAGGTTCTAACAAATTAATCCCTTCTTGGTCATCTGAATGCTGTGCTAATGCTGATGTCAAAGTCAATGATATCTAACCTGTTCATGACTGTGTGGTGACATCATGATTACAAAATGTAATATTTGTGCCAACTGTTACTGTAACCGTAGTAGTGGAAGAGTGGAACTTATAAATTGCTTTAGTTAATATTTTGTTGACAAGGAAAACCAGTTATTCTTTTCTCATATTTTATTCTCTCCGAAGTTCCAGACAATTGTTAGTTTATATTTGCTCTTGCCTGTACTGGAAGCTGAGCTTAATCTACTACTTTTAGGTGAAAGGACATTTGGAGTGCTGACAAAGCTTGATCTAATGGACAAAGGAACAAATGCTCTTGATGTGAGTTTACAGATATTTCTCTTATCATATTCAAATGAAAGAAGTTGCCCAGAACTTTTTGTGCTTTATTCTGTTCTTAACTCATGGTGACTTCATTCATATTTCGAAAGGCTATTTTCTCCTTACGGTGTTTCCTTAGTTGTGTTCCTTTGTGCTATATAAAGTTTGATGCACTTTGGATGATTCATTAGGTTCTTGAAGGAAGATCCTACCGGCTGCAGCATCCTTGGGTTGGGATTGTCAATCGTTCACAGGCAGATATAAATAAGAATGTTGATATGATAGTTGCGAGAAAGAAAGAACGGGAATATTTTGCTACTAGTCCTGATTATTCCCATTTAGCAAGTAAAATGGGTTCAGAATATCTTGCTAAACTACTTTCCAAGGTATTATCATTGTGTCTTTTGCTTTTTGATTGATGCTGAGGGTGCAGGTAACTCTGATAATGTAATAATCTTCCTATGGTTTCAGCATCTGGAGGCTGTAATTAGAGCTCGAATTCCGAGTATCACTTCTTTGATAAATAAAAGCATCGATGAACTTGAATCTGAGATGGACCATCTTGGTAGACCCATTGCTGTAGATGCTGGGGTAGGCCACTCATACTTACTCTTCTTCTGAGTTAAATCTGGACAGGCATGGATATTCTTAATGAATTGTGAGTGGATTTTGTCTTTGCAGGCTCAATTGTACACAATTTTAGAACTCTGCCGTGCTTTTGAGCGTATATTTAGAGAGCACCTAGATGGAGGGTAAAAATCTCAAATTTCATTTCTCCAACAATCTAGTAAGCTTATCAACTATATTAATGAATGAATAAATCAAATATGTCTACTTGAGTACAGGCGACCTGGTGGTGATAGAATATATGGAGTTTTTGATAATCAACTGCCTACTGCTTTAAAGAAGCTCCCATTTGACCGGTATCTCTCATTGCAAAATGTAAGGAAGGTGATCTCTGAATCTGATGGTTATCAGCCACATTTGATTGCTCCAGAGCAAGGTTACCGCAGGTTGATCGAAGGTGCTCTCAGTTATTTCAGAGGTCCAGCTGAAGCATCAGTTGATGCTGTAAGTCATCTTCCTTCTTCATTCACTTCTAAGATATCATTGAGTTTGTCGTTTTCCTTTTAACATGCGTTTTATTTGGGTAAGAGAAGGATCTGCAGTGCTCACATCATTGATGCTAATGAATTCCATTCTTCAGGTGCATTTTGTTTTGAAGGAACTGGTGAGGAAGTCAATAGGAGAGACTCAGGTACAATATTAATTTTTTTTTTTTAAAGAACTACTCGTCTTTTTATTATGTTTTGAAAGTTAATGTATTGTTAGTAACCAATCAGGAGCTGAAAAGATTTCCGACTTTTCAAACCGAACTAGCAGCTGCATCTTATGAAGCCCTTGAGAGATTTCGTGAGGATGGTCGGAAGACAACAACAAGGTTGGTTGACATGGAATCAGCATATCTGACAGTAGATTTCTTCCGAAAGCTTCCACAGGAGGTTGAGAAGAGCCCGAACCCAGCCACCCCAAATACTGATAGATATGGTGAAACACATTTCCGGCGGATTGGTTCCAATGTGTCTTCATATATAGTGATGGTTTCTGACACTCTTAGGAACACCATTCCTAAGGCTGTTGTCCATTGCCAGGTCCGCGAAGCCAATCGGTCTTTGCTCAATTACTTCTACTCTCAAGTGGGCCGAAAAGAGGTCTTCATATCTATGACTCATGAATAATTGACATCTTCCTGTAATATATGTTTCCTTTCCATTAAGTTGGCAGCTTTTATTCCATGCAGAGCAAGCAGCTTGCACAGTTGTTGGATGAGGATCCTGCATTGATGGAGCGAAGACAACAATGCGCAAAACGGCTTGAATTATACAAATCCGCAAGAGATGAGATCGATGCAGTATCCTGGGCGAGATGAGCGTGTTACATTGGTGCAGGAGTATATATATCATGTATTTGTTTGTTAGGTGTGTCGTTTGTTAACATTTGCTGTTCCGATGTGTTGCACACATTGAACTGGATCGTTGTTGTGTTATGCTATTAGTTTCTCTCACATGTTTCATTTTCCAGTGTTGCATAGCAAATACAATGGTCACAAAGTTGCTTGTCTTTGCCTTTCAACTTGTTTACTGGATGATTTTAAGTGAGCATCCATCTCCCCAAGCAGAGAGTACATCATGCTTCTGCTCACTGAGGCCTCATCACTCACTACAGGATCACAGTCCACCTTACTAACCCCTGCAGGTTTCTGCAATCCATTCTTAGCCATCACTTCCCTCACCTTCTCAACGTCATCCCATTTCCCTTCTTGTGCATAAATATTCGATAGCAACACATAGGGCCCCATGTTGCCGGGCTCAAGTTCTATCAGCTTCTTACTCACAATCTCTCCAAGCTTCGAACCTGATTGAGATCTTGTGGCTGAGAGCAGAGCACCCCACAAGGCCGGTGCTGGCTCCACCTTCATCTTCTCTGCCAGCCTCTCTGAATCATCTACCAATCCCGCTCGGCCAAGAAGATCCATCATACTACCAAAATGTTCGACCTTTGGTTCAATCCCATGTACCCTGATCATCCTATTGAAACACCACCATCCTTCCAAAACCATACCACTGTGAGCGCAAGCACTAAGGAGACACACAAAAGTAGTCTCATTTGGACTTGGTCCCTGCCTCTCCATCTCCATGAACATCTCCAATGCCTTTCTCCCTTGTCCATGCACACCATACCCGGAGATCATTGAATTCCAAGAAACAACACTCCGATCCTCCATTCTGTCAAACACTTCCTTCGCTTCCTCCATAACACCACATTTTGCATACATTGTCAACAATGCAGTTGATAGCAAAACATCAAGCTCAATCCTTCTCTTTCCATCAGCAATCAGTGAATGCACCCATCTCCCTCGGCCAAGATCACTAAGGTTCGCGCACGCTGTCAAGACACTAACCAATGCAGCCTCATCTGGCCTCACATCTCCGACCGCCATCATTCCGTCAAACAACTTCAAACACTCTCTGTAATTCTTCATCCTTGCATACAAGGCCAACATCACATTCCATGAAACCAAATTCCTCTCTGGCATTTCATCAAACACCTGCCGTGCGAGCTCAACTTGGCCAGAGCTAGCATATCCATTGATCAAAGTGTTCCAAGAAACAACATCCCTGTCGGGCATTTCATCGAATATTTTCCGCGCATTCTCCATCTCCCCGGCCACTGCATGCCCAGCAATCATTACGTTCCAGCTCATAACATCCCTCTCTGGCATTTGATCGAACACCTCCTGCGCGTCCCGCACCATTCCATTCTTCACGTACGCGCTGATCATCGAATTCCAGGTGACCAAATCCGTGCGGAGATTCAAATCAAAGATCCGGCGAGCGGCGGCGAGATCACCGAAACAAGAATACATGCGGATCATCGAGTTCCGGACGAAGAGATCATTGTCGAATCCGAGCTTCAAGGCCTGGGCGTGCACGCATCTGCCTGTCCGATCAAAGCCGAGCTCGGCGAAGAGTTTGCATAAGAGTGGGAAGGTGAAGTGATTCGGAAAGACACGCAAGGATCGAGAGTAGAAGGCGAAGGCGGCGTGGACGCGATCGGAGTTCAGAAGGCCGCGGAGGATAGTGTTGCAGAGGAAGGCGTCGGGGTGGGGGATGGAGGAGTAGAGGGAGATGGCGCGGTGGAGGGAGGAAGGGGAGGAGGAGAGCTTCTTGATAGCGCGGCCGGCGGTGAAGGGGTCGGAGGAGAGGCCGGAGAGGAAGAGGTGGGCAAGGGCTTGGTCAAGGAGCAGGGAAGGGTTGGGGGAGGAGTCGATGGCGTGGAGAACACGGTGGGGGAGATGGAGAAAGGGGGGATCATCGTTCCAGATGCGGCGGGGAAGGTGGTCTTCGTTCCGGTGGAGGTCAAGGATGCGCTGGAGATACTGGGACGATGGCTTCGTCGTCGTCCTCGCCCTCGCGCTTGACGCCATTGCTGGCTGGAGGAAGGTGAGCAGTGTGCAAATATTAATTATTTTTAAGGAGCATGTCTTTGTTGTTTAACCATTGAGATGGTGGGAAGTAGCATATATATATATATATAAAAGGTATAATTCCGGAATAGGTTTTTCTACTTTTTCGTTTTTTTGTTTTTTGTTTTTGTTCCTCTATTCAGAAATGCTCCCAACTAATCTCTCTACTTTTGAAAATGACCCAACAACTTAGTCCTTCTACTCTTAGTCTCTTTATATCTAATCTTTTTTACTCTAGAAAATACAACCACTAATTGGCTCATTTTAGTAAGTAGAATCATTTTCAATAGTAGAGGGAGTAGGTTGGAGCATTTTTAAGTAGGAGATCAAAAGAGAAGAGAGAACCATTGAGATGGCGGGAAGTAGCATTATATATGCATATATATATATATATATATATAAAGGTATAATTCTGGAATTGGTCTTTCTACTTTTCTCTCTTATTTTTTGTCCCTCTACTCAGAAATGCTCCCCACTAGTTTCTCTACTCTTATAAATGGCCTAACAATTTAGTCCTTTTACTCGTAGTCTCTTTCTATCTAGTCCCTTTAATCTTGAAAATACAACAATTGGCTCATTTTAGAGTTGAAAAGACTAAGTAGAATTATTTTCAATAGTAGAGGGAGTAGTTTGGAGCATTTTTAAGTAGGAGATCAAAAGAGAAGAGAGAGAAAAATAGAGTACCAATTTGAGTATTATACATATATATAACTATATATTATTCTTAGCGGATAGTTTTCCTCGTAGCCTCTCCAGCTGACATTTGGACCTTCAAAATTGGTCTAACAACCCATATAAAATTACTCAATAGCCCTCAAACCCTCGCCAAATGAGATTTAGAACATTGAAACACAATTAATTTCAAAGAATCACAATCAACATTGAAACTATTCTTATACTAGACCAAGTGTCACATAGGTATCGGTTCTATCTCATTTTTTGGGATTTGACCCAAGTTTTGTTATTTATTATTCTCTAATTGATAAATCTGCTTAGTTTGAAAGACAGACCCCAATCCTAATCGCAATTCCAATCCCAATAAAAACTCCCCCTAATCCCAATCCCAATCCCAATAAACCCCCATCCCCCCACCCAAAAATCAAAACCCTAGATCCAAGAATCTAAAGAAAAACCTGAATTCTCCGCCGACAACTCGATAATGAAATCCAAATAAAAAATACAAACCCTAACACTCCCCACACCTCCTCAAAATACTAGAAGAAAAAAAAGAGATCTACGACGACTACATCACCATTGTTCCCTTCTCTGGATTCCTAGAGAGAGAGAAACAACGTGAACAAAAACCAGCAGAGAGAGAAAGCGAAGAAGAAGAAGCCTTCATTGAATGATGCCTCCCCTACCGTTACCGTACACTAACGGTTTCCATCTTCTTTGTAATTATTACCACTGTTTTACAACCAAGCCTTCCTTTTTTCAACTTTATTCACTTCCTTCGTTTATTTGAGTAATAACAAAAAATAAACTATAACTATGAAATATATATTTGAACATTCTCCCTTTGTAGTATGAATAAATTGCTTTAGCCATTATTTCTAAATTAAAAGTTGGAAATTAAAACGAACATCAGGCTTTTTGAAGATGTTATGACTACTAAAAACACACCAATGGTAAGGTTTTTGTGGTTTTAAAATTTTTACTTATATGAGAAAATTAATTTAATTTCCTTGATTATCGTGCTCCTAAATATGATGAATATAGGGCCACCATTTTTCATTGTAGCAACTTCATTTATGCATAAACTTGAATGTTAAAGCTCTATATACCTCATTGATCATGTATTTATAAAACAAGACCAATTATCAGCTTGAAAAGAAACTATTTTTTCTTTTCTTTTACAAATATATGCTTGCCTTTGGCTGTATATTAAAATTAACTCTAATGGTTTTATGATTATGTGCTGGTAACACAACCAATGACATCTTTGCCATCAAATTCGACACCGTCCAAGAATTCGAGTAGCCCACCACCTCTTAGGATGGAGAATGTTTCTTAAAATTGACTCCATGACAATGATCATCTCTAATCTCCAATGGATCTCCGTGAAGACATTGTAGTTAATGGTAGCCATGCAAGTAACGAAGAAGATCACATTTTCTTAAGTTTTTTTCAACAACAAAGTGCAAAATGATGAACATGTCTGAGCTTTTCACTTTCCCATTTTCTTATTTGTTTTAATAAGTTTTTATTGTTACCAATACATATATAAACAATTAATTTTTTAAAAAAAATTATATATATATATATATAAAACTCTCATCTTACCTAACAATATGAAATTACTGAATAAATTTTTTAATTATATTTTCCTTCCTAACATAAAACTTTAATGTAAAATTATATAACTTATTGGCTATCTATTTGAAAAATACACTTTTCATATATGATTTGGTTTTTAAAAAAATAAAAACAAAACCATAGCCATACTTTTAAAATAATTGTGAAAAATGATTGAAAAAACACTAACAGGCCTATCAAATCATATCAAATAGAAATAATATCCATAAACTATACAAATAAAATCATATATGATATTTTTTTTGACTAGTTTACATACATCTATGCATCTAACATTTGTCACAATTCCCATTCTTCAATTGATCTCAATTCACTTTTTTATAAAAAAAACCTTACAAAATACTAAATTGATGACTACCAACAATAATTCAACCAGGAAAAACAACACAATTTAATATATATATATATAGATAGATAGATAACTATTATTAATTTGCATTCATTTTCCTAATAATTATCTCTTTCTTAATAATTAATTAATTATGGAGCTTATCTTTGAAAGCGTCTAGAGTGTCAATATCTCAGAGTTAGAGTTTATATTATTTATTTATTTGGCAAGGGTCATGATCACAATATCTAATATTTTAGATTAAGTATGATCCCTTCTTGGATTGCTTTATAATAAAATTATTATTATTATTATTATTATTTTAGTTTTTGTTTTGGTGAAATATGTTCTTATTATATAACTTTCAATTTTCATTGCTACCATGGATCGCAATCAACCCTCATCCCCTTTATGACATCTAAAAGAGATACAAGTGTCTAAGGAATATCTTTTTCAAGAAAACAGATGAATGTGTTTCATTTTTGCACTATGTATTGGAATTATTGTTCTCTGGAGATGTGCAAAACCCTTACGAAAGTGGAAAAATTGTGAGGAAATGTTGTGACTAAATTTAATTATACACCGCATGACATCCAATTGTATTTATAATTTCAATGTCACCTCACAATGTTGTATTGTAGTGCTTTGAAGTCATTTTATAGACAAACTATGATGCAACATCAATTTGTCATATTCAAATATTTATTAAGAATTATATATAAAAAAACTTGCAAATTAGTAAAATTATTTCTGGTAGAACAATCAACATGCTTCCCAACAGTAAAGAAGTAGACAAAAACATTAACAACATATTGATTTATTTATTAATAAAAAAGTGTAAAAAAAACATAAAGCAAATATACTCTTCTTTTAAGAAAATCCAAAAAGGCATGATCACTATCTCTGACAAAATTTATATATATATATATATATAAGGTCAAAGATATAGATATATTTTTCTTCGACAGAAAAAGAATGAACATTCATTTGATCACACATAATGCATTTTAAAAACATAACAATAACCAAAGAAGAACAAGACAAACTAGTTATCTCTCTATATATACATTTGTGAGGTAGTAATGGCTATCCCAACAAAAAAAAAAGACCTTGATAAAGCTAGAGTAATCTTCCCAAACAACACTCCAACATCACTTTGCTAGATCTAACACGGTATATAATACCATCAATCTTTGTTGAGATATATTTTCCATGTTCTTCAAACTATTCAAGTATCTGTTTTGTTAGGGAAAAAAAATGCATATCATTCTTCCAATTTTAACTTATTCTTCCTTATTATCATGTTCATTTATCGCACTTAATGTATGATATATAGTTACTACAATTTGCATTGTAATTAAAGCGAAAGAAAAACAAGGAGAATGACTACATCAAAATTCAAGATAATTTGTGTTTTTTGTTGTAGTAGCCTAGGAAAGAAAAAGAAATACCAAGATGCTACCATTAATCTTGGCAAAGAATTGGTTTGCCTTCTTCTTTTACTTTATTTATGTTTTTCTTTGCATTAATTTCTCTTCCTTGCTGTGTTTCTCCTCTATTATTGTTTTGAAAAATAAATTTATATATAAATATTAGAAATAAACTGACAAATATTTGCCCTTCAGGTAATAAGAAACATTAATTTGGTATATGGAGGAGGTAATATCATATTAATGGGCTTAATATTTCAAACTGTCTTGGATGGTGGAAGGCATGTGCTTGGGTATGGTTTACGTTCATTGTATTAAAAAAAAATCATAGTCCATTTAGTTAATAAAAAATGTCTTAACATATTAACCAAAGCTTTTATCCATCTACTCGGAGTTATTCCTAAACGTCTAATGGATAAAGAGGTATGGAATAATTTTTTTTTAAAAAAAAAACAAGCTACAGTCAATACATTATGTGTTTTTTTCATATGTTATTTTTTATAGTTGATCACTAGTGTCACTATAGGAGAAATAAAACTAGTTGAAAATATGCACCAGAGGAAAGCATAGATGAGTCTTTATGCTGATGCCTTTATTGCTATACCTGGTTAGTGTATAACCTGTAACACTTATCAATCAATATTAAACATAAATCAACCTTCTTCCCTGATTTGGATCACAAAAATTGAAAAAACAATATTGTTCACTATGCAATGTTTCATTTTGTTATCACTCTTGGATAACTATTATGATTTTTTTTCTTAAAATAAATAACTAAAAACAAAAAAAAATACACTCATGTCAGGTTTAATTATTATGTAGGAGGTTATAGGACCCTTGAGGAACTTTTTGAAGCAATTAGCTGGGCATAATTAGGGATGCATGACAAGCCGGTAATTTGATTCCAATTACACACTTACACAATGAAAATTGCAAAAAAAAAAATGACTAAATTTTTCTTTGTTTCAGATCAGATTGCTGAACATTGATGGCTACTACAACTCATTACTGTCCTTCATTGAGCAAGCCGTAGAGGAAGGTTTTATAAGACAAAATGCACATCATATCATTGTCTTCGATTCAAATGTAAAAGAGCTAATCGAGAAACTTGACGTAATGTTTACAAATTTTTTGAAAAAATGTTACTAATCATTAGTTTCTTGATAATTATTGCTAATGTGTTAAAAATTCTACTGAAATAACATGACTACTACCCATGTCATAAAAAAGTGTCATCAAAACTAAATTGGAACTCTGAGCAGTTCAAACACTCCCAAAAAAGTGTAATTTCTACTTAAGATATCGTTTGTGTTTTTTTTTATTTTCCTTAATATATATTACCATATATAATAATAAATAATACATATTTTAGAAGAAACACACATATACATGTATTTGAAACAACACAATATATCAAATAATAATTAATAATTTAAAAAGCTCCAATATTTCATAATATATAATAATATATAGTATTATATATGGGAATTCATCTCCTGGGGACGTCCCTAGAATTCATTTCTAGGGATGTCCCCAGATCAGCCGTTAGATGGCCATCTAACGGTTGATCTATAATTAAAAGTTGGTTTGAGGAGAAAATCCATCTAACAGCTGATCTATAATTTAGAAAAGTTGGTTTGAGGAGAAAAAGTTGGCCTTCCTTTCTACCGGTTCTCTCCTTCCTCTCCTCCTCCATTCCCTCTCCGACGTCTTCTCCATGAACATGACCTCTGTGTCCCACATCTCCGCCATCACTATCCCTTGCCACCGCTATTGATGTTGCTGCCGGATCTCCTTCCCCCACCGGATCCGATCTCGCCGACCAGCTCCAGCTCCTGCAAAAGGGCAAGTGATCTTTGTTGTAGATGCTGTCACCGGGGGAGACACAAAGGGATGAGGGTTGCTGATTAGTTATTTAGATGATGATTAGTAGTAATATTAAAATAAGTTGTAATTTCTGAATTCTAAGTTGTTTGAGAAGTCGTTATCATTGAGTAGTATGTTTTGGCAGGTGTAGTGTTTGTGGAAATGCCTCAGTGGCAAGTTTGTTATAACAAATAATTGTAATGTTGCTTATTTTGAAGGATGTAGGTTCATTAATTTACCATGTTGTATCTAATTATTGTGTATAGAATCGGCATGACTTTAACATATAACTCTCTAATTTTAGATGGCTATTTGGTTTGTTGCTGCTGTTTTTATTTGTGTGATTGGAATGTCATGCAAAGACTCAGAAATTATTTTTTTTAATTGAAGCTTGGAATCATTGAGCACTAGCACATGAACTGAAGTTTGGAATCACAGTTCCTTATAGTGTTTGGTTTTACAAAGGCTAGGTATGTGTATATATATGTAAATGCTATATCTGCAGATTGACTTAGAATTGAATAAATGATTAATGTGTTTAATAAAATGTGTTTTTTGAAAGGTTGGTGGTTGGGTGGCTGAATATGGTAATATATTGACATTTACTATTATGAGAGATACTTCTCATATGGTTCCTTATGCACAACCTGAAATAGCATTATGTACTTAATCCAAACTTATACAATTAACTATTACCCACACTGCTTAAGAACTCAACAAGACAAGGAACGAGAACACTGAGCAAGGTCCAAGTAGAAGCGCTGGCAATGTTGTCTAGGAGGAAGATCAAAGAATGCTTGGCTTTGAACCCGGATGAGTTGCTCCAGATTATTTTTACAAGATGTGGGAGCAGGCGCTGGAGCTGGTCGACGACATCGGATCCGGTGGAGGAAGGAGATCCGGCAGCGACATCAACGGCGGCGGCAAGGGATAGTGATGGCGGAGATGTGGGACGCAGTGGTCATGTTCATGGAGAAGGCGTCAAAGAGGGAATGGAGAAGGAGAGGGAGGAGAGAACCGGTAGAAAGGAATGCCAACTTTTTCTCCTCAAACCAACTTTTCTAAATTATTAATCAGTCATTAGATGGCCATCTAACGGCTGAGCTAGGGACATTCCTAGAAATGAATTCTAGGGACGTCCCCAGGAGATGAATTCCCATTATATATTATATACAATAATAATTTTTGTATTGAACATTTCTCTATATATATATATAATTTTAAACATTTAATTTTTTTAAAAAATACCAATATATACATACATACATACATACATATATATATATATATATTTAAATTGTTACAATGTACTCCAAACATATACATACTATACAGATTTACAATTATATAAGATATACAGACAATAACAAGTAAGATTGAAGGCAGTTACGATTGGTTTTCCCCATATATATATTTTGGTATTTGTTTGTTATTTAGTTTAATATATCTTTTTCCCCTTTTAAAGATAATATATATATATATATATATATATATATATATATATATATATATATATATATATATATATATATATATATATATATATATATTGTTTAGAAAAAAATACAGAAAGAAAGAGAGTGTAAAAGCAAGAGAACGAAGGGTGTTAAGGTTGCTTTTATCCATATGTATATATATATATATATTGGTATTTTAAAAAAAAAAATTATATAGAGTTCGTTTGTTTTTTTTAGCTGAATAAGTTTGATAAAGCACATGTTAGATATTATATATGATTATCAAATAACAACTTCACATGACTTAATTAAAAAAATAAAAAAAAATATTACAGGTTGACTCATCAAAAAACGATGCTGAAAAAACTCTCAAATCCAATTCATTTCCCAAAAACACATCGTTAATTAATCTGATCGACCTCAACCTTCATACTTCCATGGATAATGATGTTGAAAATGCAATTATTTCTGATGCACATCCATAATGACAACCATGAATAAAGTGAAGCTATTTCATTTTGTACCTTTTTATTTTACTATTTTGAGTGGAGAATGAGAACTTGAACACCTTTTTTCCTATCTTTAATACATGAATAAATGCTTACGAAGTAGATGGTTTTTTTTTTTCAAAAACTTACTACATCGCTTCTAATAAACACAATTATCAACAAATGAAATATTATGAATTTTATTTTCCAAACTTACTACATATGTTCTAAACAATTTAAATTATCAACAAATGAAATATATTCACAATTTTTTTTTTAAAAAAATAATATACAAAAAATATTCAAATTATGAATAAATAAAGTAATATAAAAATATAAATTACATATATCTATATATATATGTATCAATTTCACATTGATTACATATATGTATGATTTCATTTATTACATATAAATGATATCTTTCGTAAACAGTATAGCATTTGGATGGACAATAAGCTTTAATAAATAACACTTCATTTTTTCTTAAATGTTTTTTAAATAATGAAGATGATAGTTTCATATTTCTAAAGTTAGTGATCTTGGAATTCGAACAAATGTAATGGGAAAGCAACCTCCCTCTTGAAACTTGTACAACCTCCATGGGTAATTCAGTAATTCCACCGGAGTCCTCTCTTGTCTAAAACCACGAAGGGCAAAGATGTAATTTAATACCCAATTTAACTCCGTTAGAGGTCAGTTTGTCTTTCTGTCTATCTGTCTTAAACCATTATGCCTATTCTGATACCAATGCAACGGAAACAAAAGTACTTTCTTCTAAAGAATCCAAGAGCCCAGAACCAGTTGTTTAGCCGTCATTAGATTTTATTAAGACTTATTGTCCATCTATATTATAAGCCTAAACTATGTTTTAGCCTTATCTTATTGAATAAGCAGGTATTATTATTATTATTATTATTATTATGTTTGCATAAAGGTTATATCATAGTTTTAATATGTTTTTCCCCTCAAGTTTACATTCACCAAGAGAGAATCAGAAAAGAAATGCAAGTTTTGCCTTTGGTTTTTAATTTTTTTTTAATTTTTGTCTGATTTTATATATGTTTTGTTTATATTTCAATTATTGTACTTTCATTTAATTTATTGTATAAAATTGGCCACTAGGCAAGCAATCTCAAGACTAGAAAAAATTCTCTTGATGGCAGGAGGAAGGAAGGATCTGCTAGACCAACATGATGAGCGATTGGAAAGGCTTGAAAGTGTTGTTGGCCGATTGGAGTTCTTGATCAATGTATTTCTGAATGGGAAGACTTGCAAACACTGTACCAAACATTCTGGACACAGGCCAAGAAAACGGAAGATGATGAGAGCCAAAGTGTGGAGGGCTGAGATGCAGAGGCTACTTTACCGCGAACTTGATAGTGGGACGGCTCACATTGTGGAGGACACTCGGATGGAGTCTATCCAGTTAGCGGCAAGATCCAATTCCCCAGATTGCTGCCCTTACACTGGTCCTTACTAAAAAAAATTATGTTGTAACTTATTTATTCATGTATGAATAAATCTTTACTAATATATGAATTTTATTTTCCAAACTTACTATATATGTTCTAAACAATATAAATTATCAACAAATGGAACATTTTTAACAAATTTTTAAAAATATAATATACAAAAAATACACAAATTATGAATAAATAAAATAATATGGAGTAAAAATATAAATTGCATATATATATATATATATATATATATATATATCAATCTCACCTTGATTGCATATGTATGATTTCATTTATTATATTTAAATGATATCGGTCATAAATAGTAACTTAAAAAATACTGAAGACAACAATTAAGTAAACAGTATAGCATTTGGATGGACAATAAGCTTTAATAGATAACACTTCATTTTTTTTTCTTAAATATTTTTTCAATAATGAAGATTGTTAAAAATCTGATGTGCCTGTACTGTAACATATATTTCTAATGACACCTATGAAAATAAAAAAAAAAACATATTCACTGTCCCTTGAACTGACTGCCACTTGCTATTACTGTTATACCTATATTAATTTTTTTTCTCCCTTCGGCACAAATAACAAAAATGTAATGATGTTTTTCCCGAATATATTTCTTGAATGACGTGGATGTTAAATCAGCATCCATGTCAATATCCACGTCATTCTTTCTTTATCTCTTTTTTTTAAAAGAAAATTTTAATTTATCTTTATTATCTAAATCCTAAATTTAAATATTTAATTAAAAAAAATAAACATGTAAATGATAAACCGAAAACTCCTCCCTAAATCATAAACTGGAAATCACAAACC
The DNA here is from genome assembly GCF_009730915.1 of Dioscorea cayenensis subsp. rotundata. Lineage (NCBI taxonomy): Eukaryota > Viridiplantae > Streptophyta > Magnoliopsida > Dioscoreales > Dioscoreaceae > Dioscorea > Dioscorea cayenensis. The sequence goes on along the minus strand of NC_052481.1, from coordinate 3,965,284 downwards.
CCCGCAGGGGGTTGTGATTTCTTGTTTAGGGTTTAGGGTTTAGGATTTAGGTTTTAGGGTTTAGTATATATTATTTAGGGTTTAAAATTTTAGATTTTTAGGGTATAGATTTTTTAGTATTTGGGTTTATGATTTTAGATATAGTTTTATAATTTTTTTTTAAATTTTAAGTATTTAAGATTTTTTAAAGTTCAAATTTGAAGTTTATATAAAAAAAATAATGACGTGGATGAGGATGTGGATGACAAGTTGGGCATCCACGTCATTCGAGAAACCTATTCGGTAAATCTATTCGGTAAAAATAGCATTGCTCATAACAAAATATTTTTCAGCCAACTTGCTAAACAACAAAATATATGTAATTTATGCCCACACATGTCTCCAAACAACCTTGTCATTTTTTACTCATTTAATTGCCCTCATATATCTACACGAGTCATAATATTAAAATGATTTCCCCGATTAATTGTATTATTTTTTTTATTTGATCTATTTCCTTTTATTCGCACACATGATTTACTTATTATTTACATATTTATTAATTTATTTTCCTTACCCATCTTACTAAGCATTGACATTTGGTATTTTCTTTAGATTTCCACCAAGTAGCAACCTCAATCTTCACGCCTATTCCCTTCAGCTACAACGGGTGGCACCGATGCCTTTTACGTATAAATTCGCTTGGAGAGGCTCAACCCCTCCTCGATCACCTTTAGCAAGTCCTCATCCATGATTCTCTGTTCAAGCGGAGTCCAATAAGATGAGGTTGAAGAGTTCGGACCTTGCCGGAGAGGGAAATAGAGATGACGATGATGTAGGGTTCCGACGGCGTTGTCTAAAAGTGTAAGTAAGGTTCTCTATCTTTCTCTTTGATTAAGCCTAATATAGGTAATTAAACTTAGATTAGATGCTAACATAACTCTTCTAAATTTGATAAGCCAGTAATAAAATGGATATATTTTATTACCATTCATATGCAAACAAAACGTCATTGTTTTGAATGAAAATAAAGCGCCAAAGGATAATCACTTTATGGAGAAAATGGAGAATTTTGATAGAGGAAAAAACAAAGTTGCTGCATATATCAGGAGTGTGTGTTAGGACGGGATAAAATCTATCTGTCTGTTTATCTGTCTCAAACAATTATGCCTATTCTGCTCAAAGACTTTGGGGAAATGAAATGATATTATATACTTATATTTTTGTTTTTTAATTTTGTTTTAATTAGTTACTATTATTTTTCATGCATACCTCCCGAGATGAAATAATACAATTCACACAAAGTGATGGCACATGTGTGTTGAGCTAAACTATAGGGACTCGGTGCCAACCAATAATGATTGGCTAAATTTATTATTTGTTAAATTTAAATTTAAAATTTTTATTATTTTATTATTTTATTATTTTATTAAATAAATGGCTTTCCCTCAAGCACTTGAAACCAATAATAATGGCGACCTTGCAAGTGGTGCTTCCTCAAAAAAAGAAATCATATCATAAAATAAATACAATCAAAGAGATGATTGATTGAAGAAACAAATTGTTAAAATATTATCCTGGGCTGCACATGTGAAATATATATATATATATATATATATATATATATATATATATATATATATATATATATATATTCTCACCTAATTCACACTTAATCCAAAGATTAGGAGAGCTAATCTTCATTTCTTTTTGCTATAAATAGAGGGAATAAAGGACATTGAAGAGAAAATGGGAGGAAATAGTGGGAAGAATAATTAGAGGGTTTGTGTTGGTTCTATTACAAAAGAAAATAAATTGTTGTTCTCCTTATTAATAGAAAGTTTGTAATTCCTATTTTTTATTATAGTAAAATTCTTCTATCTTGTTTGTAGTTTTTTACCCTAATTTATTTTGAGATTTTTCACATAAAATATGTGTCCCTCATCTTTATTTTTATTATTTTCAAGTATTTTTGTTGTGACACTGTTTTACCCAGTTTTATAATTTCACAACACAAATGCTTATAATCCTATGAACGCCATAAGTGGCAACAATCAAACTGCAATTTCATGAATTGAAATTTACAAATTTATTATTTTATTATTTTATTATTTTATTTAATAAATGGCTTTCCCTCATGCACTTGAAACCCACAATAATGGCGACCTTGCAAGTGGTGCCTCTTATAAAAAGAAATCATATCATAAAATAAATACAGATAAAGAGATGATTGATTGAAGAAACAAATGCCTATAATCCTTATAAAATTATATAAAAGTTATATAAATTAGAAGAAAAAAAACTTATATTATCTCCAATAAAATTTTTAAAAGATAAGAAAAATAATTAAAAAAAATAAGCTTAATTATTCTTAATAAGAATCTAAATAAAATAATTAAATAATTTAAAATAAAATAATTATTAATTATCCAATTCGGATGTTTGATATTTGCTATAAAATTTACCTAAAACATAATGGTCATTGAATCATCCGGGCATCCCAAACATTTTCCTTACTGATAATTTTTTTATTTGTTCAAATATAAGAAATTATTTTATCATGTAAGCTTTTTATTCTTTAATTTGTATTGATAATTAAAAGTATGTTATTTTTTAATATGTATTATTATTATTTATCCTTATTCACAAATTATAATAGGTCTAAGAGATCAACTATTGATGCATATTTCAAAAACCCCTTAAAGGGCAATCATCATCCATACCTAAAGTTGAAACTCCTTCTATCCCTATTTGTGTGTGAAACCTCATCCATCATCTATACACAACTTCAAAACTCCAAGTTCGGAAGTTCATCCTAGAATGATTCAAAGAACTAATTCTAGAGAGATAGATAATACTTTCTTAGAAAAAGATCCAGGATTATATCTTCCTATTTGAAAATATCCCGTTAATCAGTAAGATGAGATTTGTCGTTCTTATCTCAACCTTGGAGCTGTGAGGGGTTTTTAAAAATGAAGAGGTGCATCTATTAATAATACCCTTATATGAAGAGTCATATAGGAAATTATCTATGCCTTTTCACTAAGACACAACACTACACTAAGGGTAGTTAAAACTTCAAAAGACACTAATGTAAAATAAAGAGATTTACATAGTGTTTGGATCCAAAAGTAGAAGGAAAGTAAAGAAAGGGAAGGAGAGGGAAAGGGAGGGAAAGGAAGGTTTTAACCTTTATTTGGATAGTCAAATTTTATGGAGGGAAAAGAAAGGATGGTTGTTTGATAAATCTTGTTTGGTTAAGGAGGAGAAAGGGAAGGAAAAGATATTGAATAATATGATTTACCAATTATAATTTTATTATTAAATATAAAATTACTTATTTCTACTTAAACACATGTATTATCAATATCTCAAACAAACTCACACTTTAAATAGGTTTTTTAATAAATATTAAAATTATTACTCTAGAATTGCGGGTATTGTATAATTCCTTTCCATATCAATTGCTATCATTCATATTCAGGAATAATTCAAATTATCTATTTTTACCTCCTCAAAACAAAGGAAATCCAAATCATTAAAGTTTTTCTATTTGGAATTGTGTGAGGTCTAATTTCTATTATTTTAGTAGGATTATTTGTAAATGCATAATTACAATATAGATTGAATGATCAGTTGGGCCTTTAATTGAGTAATATTTCTTTGTTTGATTGACCTAAAAAAACACAAATAAGCAAATAAACAAATAAACAAACAAAAAAGAAATACATGTTAATGAGGATTTGTGATGGTGTGGCATAAACTCATTAAATCTATGATTTTGTATATTTTCTATAAAAATTCATGTGCATTAACAAGCAAAACAAAAACCCTAACATATGAGAAAGACGGGATGTTGACCATAAACAATTAAAAAATATAAAAAAAATGAAAACAATATAATAATGAAAGCCTAAAAAGGATAAGTCTAGTGATATAATAATGTGTAAGACAATATAGATGTGTGATCTACATTGATGAGTAGAGAGAAAAAAAAACACAAGATCAAATTGATAGAAGATATGTGGAATTAACAATAATGATCAAATAAAGACTCAAAAATAAATTACAAGAATCTTAATTTTTAGACAAGATGGTTGGTACCATGTGACCCCTTGATTACAATAAAATTAAATTGAAAAAGTGGAAGAAAAACTATCATGTAATTAAATAAAAAATAAAGGGTATAAAGTCTATTTAAAAATTATAAAATTTTTAGGAGGTTCTCCCTCTCTCAGCACCCCAAATCGGGGGACAGAAAAAGTGGGGTTTTGGAGAGTTTCGGAGGGTTGGAGTTAACCTTCATTTTTCTTCATTAAGTTAAACAAATTTATCCAAACATGGGAAGGGCTACTCTCCAAAACCCTCCCCTTCCTGTACTTTGCCATCAATCCAAACATAGCATTAATAACCATCACTTGTAATATAACTAATGAGAAATTGTCATTTATAATTTCATTAATTAATAAAAGGTTGTTATGTTTTATGTGAAAAGATATATCTTATTAATGAAGCGGTGTGTATATAAATGGCACTCATTATTGAAGTGATGTGTTTCTTTACTAAACACTACATTCCTATAAAAATGATCTTCTACCATCATTCAAATTAATTGAATAACAAACAAACTCTTCACCAGTTCATTTGATTTGTTCTTTGAGCGCACAAAAAATAGAAACAAATTTTCACTTTGTAAAAGTCATTGTCGTTTTGCTTGAGTTTGGGAGTGCAAACCATACTCAAATGTCTTCTTTGGATCCTAAAGGAAATTCACCATTCAATTCAATTTGCATTCAAAATTTGAAATTAGGTGGAGGTGAATTAAGCCTAAAGGAAAGCATTGCTCATGCCTTGAAGGCTTATGCACTATTTTTCTTCTTATTCTTTCTTCTCTACATTTCAAAACCATCACCACCAACAATCTAACATGAGCTTTGCAATATTCCCTTGAAAATTACCCACTCTCTAGTCTTAAGAAGCATGCTCATTGTTTTTGTTCTTCTTGATTTGATAAGCTTGGACCATGGTTAGGATATTCTCCAACCAAAGATGCTACATTTTGCTTGCATTGTTATCTTTTTAGCAAAAATGGTGATCATCCGAATAAGTTTGCTATATGAGGTTTTCGAAATTGGAAAAAAGTTAATTGTGGAGAAAATTGTGCCTTCTTCCGAGGAAAAATCTTAATTCATCACATAAAGTTCCAGTTTGATCATGTGAAAATTGAATGCTAATATTTTTTTTATTTGGCTCCTTTTAAAATTTTTTTTTGACTCCGTCCCCGCAAAGACCCATGTTCATGTGAATCCAAACAATGAGACATTGATCACATGGAGAGTGCCCACATACCACTGCTCCCAAATTTAGATTTTCCACATTAAATAATAAAAAGTAATATATATTATTATTTATATATATACACACTCATTTACCAAATATAGATAAACTCTCTTACAGTTGAGAGAAATTCAAATATTTGAATTTTAACTAGGAAGACAAATGAAATATTAACTATTTTATTAGAGAATAATAAATTATTATATATTTATAAATTTTGAGATAAAAACACTCGCATATTTGGACTCTCTGAAGATGGGGACCAATGTGATGTGGTTAACAAAATAAGATATTTTAAAGTTTTATAAATTTTTAAAAAAAATTAATGAAATGACCAAACATCAAGTGTAACTTTTAAATTATCGCAATTTTGAGTGTGTAAGTTCCTATTGTTTAAATTATTCATATAAAAAGCATAAAATTAAATAGAAAGCATCCATTTCATGGATTAAAACAATTACTTTTTTGTTTTAAGAGTTCAACGACAAATTAAAATTTATTTTTTTAGTTTAGAAATAATTACTATATATTAACAAAAATGCATGATAAAAATACACTTTTTATTTTTTTATTTTACATTTACATCGGCCTGAAAAAGACTAGTGTTAAAGATAGTTGTTGTTTTGATGGTTGTGTGTGTTCAATTTTTATTTTTATTTTTATTTTTTTCTGATAAGTCATGAATTGTATGGTTTTCATCTTCTTATCCAATGTTATGTCTTCAAGTCCCTTTCTTTTTTTTCTCATGCATCTCTAATCACACAAATAAAGGAAGCCATATCTTTATCATTCTATAAATTATGACAAATGACTTTATTTTTATATTTTTATTATTATTTATTGACTCAAAAAACTATCTTATATGCATTGTTATCAGAAATCGGACCGGATCATCAGTACGATCAGTCGAACTAGTGAACTAGTGAATCAGTGAATTGGTGAACCAATCATGAAATCGATCTGATTTTATAATTGATTCAGTATTGCATTTGATTCAGGATAAACTATATTGAACCATCAGTTGAATTAAAAACTTGTTGAACTGCCCAATTTTCAACGAACAAGAACTGTTCTATAAACTCTTAAAATGATATTACTGTCTCTAATGGTTTATATATATTAAAAAAAATCAGCGTCTTTTATATCATTTTTATTTTAAATAATAAATTTTAAAAAGAAACCTACCAGTCTACCACTAAGAAGTTTGTGGTCACATGGATGTGGATTGAGATATATGTTGATATTTTTGTGGATTTTTAATATTATTTTAATCTGTATGTTAAATAATTAAAGTTTGTTGTTACAGGGTTAATAAATGTGTTGATGTTAAGTGGACTTTTATTTATTTATTTACAAATTTATGTTTTGGTAGCATTGGTTGGGAAAAATATTGTGCGGAGATTTCATTGGCCCTCATATTCAAAATTTACTAGACACAATAGTAATAATGGGTCTTTCAGCCAAACATTAATTTTCAGCTATGCATACGTCTTAATTATATATATTTATTATATTTATTAAAATAAATAAATGGAACAAACTTTATTGACATAGAAACATGTTTTTCATTCAGGTAAATAATTTTAGAGGAGATTCCAATACACAGTGGAACATTGATTTGAACTAATTAACAAAGATTTTAACTAAGAAACTGTACCACGTGCACAGACTATGACTGATTTTAAAGCAGCAAATATAGAGTGGCCAACCATAACAAGAAGACAATGAAGTTCCATATTTAATTATCCTGTTTTTCAGCACAATGCAATCTACTCATTTATTGCTATAAAAGCTGCGGACCAGGAAAAAGTTTGATATAGATGAGAAAGAGAAACAGAGTAGAGGAGAGAATGGAAGAAGATGAGGTTCAAGGTAGTTACTTAAATATGTTTATCTGTTTTTTTTTTTTTCCTTTCTTGCTCTTGATGATCTTTGTTTTCATAGCGCCTTTGAAGGAAATATTTAATTTATTGACGATTTATGAAAAATCTCATAAATGTCTTCTTTGATTATCAGCGGAGAAAAAAGAGACGAGAACAATATTATCATATTTCTTACATTATGATAATTAATTTTTGTTTTTAGAGTGTTTTTGAAGGTGAGTTTTACTGGCATGAAATAATATAATAATTTATTAATGTTTTTTTTTATTCTTGGGAAAAAAGCAAGAATAATATCAATATATATTTAAAAAAATGGATAAAACATTGAATTTAAATTGAGAAACAAACATTACCAAACAACAAGAGGAATACGGCTGAAACAGAAACAAAATAGAAGAGGGGCTAGCCATCAACTAAAAGTGGATGTTGTACAAAATGTAACAATTGAAGAAAAACTACATTTCATGGATTTAATATCTTGGGTGATGTTTTTTTTTTTTTTGATAAAAACAAACAAAAATATAAACATACTAAGAAATTAAATGTATCTATTTTCTTCGTAATCAGAAATAAGAGACATGTCTCCAGAGGAAGAGGACTTGATTCACCGGCTTTATTGTCTTTTAGGAGACAGGTACATAACTCTCTCATTTAATTACAATCAAAATAATAGTTTTTACTGTTTTGTTTAAAACTTTAGGGGAAAAATATATACTCTAGGAAAAAAATACTAATGAACATTCTATTATTATTATTATTATTATTATTATTATTATTATTATTATCAGGTGGAAGTTAATAGCAGGAAGGCTTCCAAACCGAACCGCCGAAGAAGTTGAGAAGTATTGGAAGATGAAAGAGATTGAGAACATTGAGAAGAATAGAAATATTTACAAACCAATTTGCATCAAGCCTAGCCCATTTTTCAAGTTCTCAATGCACAATTAAGAACAAAAGCTATTATTATGTTTATTCCATATGAATTACTTATTCTGATCTCTTAGTAACCTTTTTGTATGATTTATAATTGATTTTGACATTTGACTTTTGCATACTATTAGCATCATTGTTGAGTGTATGGTTGAGGTTTTTTTTTTAAAAAAAAAATTCATGTTGGTTTTTAGTACAAGTCAATCAAGAAAACATTATTTAGATGATTTTTTTTAAAATATGGATAGACCATGAGAACAACCCTCACCTTTGAAAAGCTTTGAATTATTCTGATTAAACAATCAATGACAACCATAAATAATTAATTTATAGAGTTTTTAGATCTATCTTTTTATTTCTTCTATATCACTTGAAAAGCTTTCATTTTTTATTTATTTATAAATCGATCATCTAAAGCATGTAAAAATAGTATTTTTAATCAATACTCTATTAACTTATCAATAATAAGTGTCACTCCCAATTTAATTAATATAAATTTATTTTTAATCAATCTTTTATAGTAATGTACTAATGTTTTACAATCATCTTAACATCTTTTGTAGTATGTTATTTCATAACCGCTTAACATTTTAACTTGTACATATAATTGGCTTACCATTAATTTGCTCTCTCCATTCCGTTATAAGTGTCTACTGCTTCATATTTTACATGTTCTAAATTATCTATCTATGTATCTAATTTAAGTGTTAATTTTTAAATTTAATTTTACCGATTTATTTAAATGCATTGTCACCTTGAATGCACAAGCTTAGTGCATGGAGAAAGAAATGGGTATAACGAGAAAGAGAACATAAATCCTAGTGAAATTTTTAATTCCGACTATTTTTCTTAAGTTTCATGAAATATGGTTAAAGTAGACACTTACAAGGGGACCAAGAGAGTGTTCTATAAAACATACCTTTTAATATAAGAGATATATTGTACTCACATATAAATATATTAAAAAACTTTCATACACACTCTTCAAATTGTAGATAATTTCTTATGAATTTATTTATTTATTTTTTTTTTACAAAATAGTGTCAACCATCATTTATTTTAGGAAAGCTAGGGATGTGCATAGGTGTAAAGTTAATACCTCAAAACACATGCACCCTCACCTTATTTGGGCTTTGGATCCTATCTTAAGTTTCCCATGACATAAACACTTGCTAAAAACCATAGTCTTTAAATTTAAAATATTAAGTTTATTATTTGTTAAATTTAAAATTAAAAAAATATTATATTCTTTATTTTTTTAATAAATGGGGACCTTGCCTCTTATCATGAAATAAATACAGACAAAGAGAAGATTGATTGAAGAAACAAATGTCCTATGATCCTATGTATTCAAGTGCCAAAAATCAAATTGCAACGATTCCAAGAGCCCATGTTCATGTGAATCCAAACAATGAGACATTGTTCACATGAAGACTGCCCACATACCACACTACTCCTAAATTTAGATTTTCCACATTAAATAATAAAAACTTTTATAAATTATTATTATTATATATATACATACACATTTGACAAATGTAGATAAACATTAAACAGTCCATCTTGCGGTGGAGAGAAATTCAAATCTTCAACTTTTGAATAAGCACAAAAATGAAGTATCAGCTCTTCTTTTGGTAGAAATAAATTATTATATATATATATATATATATATAATTTTTGAGATAAAAACTTTCTCATTTGGACTCTGAAAATAGGGACCAATGTGATGTGATTAAAAAAAAATCTTTAAAATTTATAATTTTTCTAAAAAAAATTAATGAAATAACCAAAGTCAAGTATAACTTATAAATTCTCACAATTTCCAGTGCCTAAGTTTGCATTTTTCAAATTATTCATATAAAAAGAGTTAAATTAAATGGAAACCTGTTATGAATATTATAAATGGATGCCTACTGTAGCTACAGCACTGTAGTAGTCGGTATTACTGCAGCAACATTCTAGATATCACCGCAACAGGCGCAATACTGTAGCAGCCGCATGTGGCACTGTAGTAGCCGCTAGTAATGTTACTATTCCACCTACCAAGGTATTTTAGACCGTCGGATCAAATCAATCCTGACCGTTCATTCATCTCTTATAAACATATAAATATCCCCCCCCCCCCTTTCTTTATGTATTGTAAAATATATAGAGGAGAAGGAAAAGAGAAAAAGAAATAAAAAAGAGGTGAATTTTAAAGGGCTTTTAGTAAATATTCTGTCTCTTTATTCTTATTATTCGCTTTACATTTATAAAATATTTTCAACACATTATTAGCACGACCTTGCTCATATGGCTTTAATTTTCCTTGGCTCATCTAATATATATCTTACATGTAGAATCTGTTTTTAACATTGAAAGAAGAGAATGGAGGTCTGGCAGGTACGCATAATACTGCTAGCAAACCATACATTTTATTTAATTCATAATTTCAGTCAACCATACATAGGATTTTCTTAGAAGCATACATAAAAAAACATACAGTATAAAAACCACTAAGGCTAATAATAAAAGTACATCTAAAATAAACATGAAAGCAATAATATTAATACTATAACAAGTTTTTCCATCAAATCTAAATCATCTAGTATGATCTTCCCCAAGTTTGCCATGGCGAACCCCCGATCTCGGCAATCGTTGACAAAACCAAGTAAAAGCTCCACCGGTTAAAAAGGGGTTCCGCCGGCCCTTTTCTCTTCTCCGCCAGCCCTTCTCTCTTCTCTCCCTTATCCTTCCTTCCTATATTTCCTCTTCCCTCTATAATTCATACTCCTCACTTTCAAACAAAATTTCATTCCCGATATTGCAATAATTGCAGCGTATGAACAGTACCGTATATAAACAATATCATATGTATATATAGTATCATATATATGGACTACATATAGGGTTTATATTTTATTCTGTACACTTTATTCTAATTGCCTACTATATTATTATTTAGAAAAAAATGACATATTGCTAGAAGGGAATTTGAGTCCCTCCATATTTCTGGGAGAAATTACATATCATGGAGCATTGATATCAAGCTTTACTTGAATGCAAGGAACTTGGGTAAAACGATTGATAATGAAACCAGTGACAATAAGGTGAAAGCCTTAATATTTATAAGGCATCACCTTGATGATGGCCTTAAGAATAAATATTTGATTATTGGGGATCCACAGGAATTGTGGTTATCCCTGAAAGAAACATTTGATCACTTAAAATGGTCTATCTGCCAAAGGCACGTAATGACTGGTCCAATCTCAGGTTCTAGGAATTTAAAAGTATACAAGAATACAATTCTGAGCTATTTAAGATATTCCCAGTATTATGACTCTGTAGAGAGACTATAACAGAAAATATGATTACATACCTAGATGTAACACATTTCCTAGTATACTAAATTTTTTGTGCTCTTTTTATTATGTAGCATATTTTATTATATAGCATGTCATATTATGAATATTATATTAAAGTTATATTTTCTTTTGTTTGCTTTGTTAGAAATATGACTGATGATGAATGTATTATTGATTGCGGAACAACACATACTATTTTAACAAGAAAAATATATTTTATATCCTTATTAATGAGAAAGGCATGTATAGCCACAAATAACAGGGTCATCAGACCTGATTGAAGGTTTTGGAGAAGTAGCATTGATGTTGCCAAATGTGACATCCTTGTAGATGAAAAATGCCCTCTATTCCCCTAAGTCTAGGAGGAACTTTCTAAGCTTTAAAGATATACATCTCAATGGATATCATTTAGAGACGGTTGATAAAGAAGGAAAAAAATATCTTCATATTACACAAATTATTTCATACCAAAAACGTGTACTTGAAACCTTTTCCTGTATATCTTCAAGGTTATATTTTACACGTATCAAAGTGATGAAATCACATATAGTATTAACCCGGAAGGTTAATGACCCAGAGATATTTAAAATATGGCATGAAAGACTTAGATATCCGGGTGATATTATGTTGCACCGGATTGTTACTAGTTCTCATGGACACCCACTGAAGGATTATAAAATCCTAATAAATAATGAATGGGCATGTTCAGCATGCTCATTGGGAAAGCTAATAACCAGACCTTCGACAACTAAGGTGGCTGGTGAATCTCCTAAATGTTTAGAAAGAATACAAAAAGATATATGTGGACCAATACATCCATCATGCGAACCATTTAGGCATTTTATGGTTTTAATTGATGCATCGACTAGATAGTCCCATGTTTCACTTCTGTCTACAAGGAATGTAACCTTTGCAAGACTATTGGCACAAATTATCAGGCTTAAAGCACAATTTACAGATTATCCTATAAAGACAATTCGTCTTGATAATGCTGTTGAATTTTTATCAAAATTATTTTATGACTATTGTATGCAGTTGGAATACATGTTGAGCATCCAGTAGCTCATGTACATACCCAAAATGGGTTGGCAGAGTCATTAATTAAAAGACTCCAGATTATTGCTTAGCCAATGTAATTAAGGACGAAACTTCCTACAAGTGCGTGGGGTCATGCTATTTTGCATGCTGCAGCTTTAAAACAGATCTGACCCACTGTATGTAATTCATATTCACCATACCAACTTGTTATGGATAAAAAATCTGATATTTCACATATAAGAATAGTTGGTTGTATAGTATATGTGTCAATATATAGCACCACCAAATCGTACAAAAATGGGTCTACAATGCAGACTTGGTATATATGTTGGTTATAATTTTTCCTCAATTATACGATATTTAGAGCCACAATGGGAGATGTATTTGCAAAAAGATTTGCAGATTGCTATTTTGATAAATCAATGTTCCCTTCATCAGGGGAGAAATGATTACTCAAAACAAGCCAAAAGAAATTGATTGGAATGCATCACAATTGCATACATACGATCCTCTCACCAATGAATATGAACTTGAAGTTCAAAGAATTATTAAATTACAAAATATTGCAAATGAAATACCTGATGCATTCACTGATACTAAAATGGTAATCAAATCATATATACCAGTTGCTAATGCTCCTGCAAGAACTGAGATTCCTAAGACTCCATTGAAAGAAAATCAAGTAGAAAATAAACCACGACAAAAATGTGGAAGACCAATTGGCACCAAAGATTCAGCTCCTAGAAAAGGAAGCAGAAAAATAATGAGAGGGATCTCCCATGTAAAAAGGGAGAGAAAATTATGAAACCCTCGGAACAAGTTAATGAAGAATCAATGGGGAATAATATTTCTGAAAATATTGAAAATTCAATTTGCTATGTAGATGATGGTCAAAAAATGAATCGGCATGAGACCGAAATAAATGATATATTCATCTACAATGTGGCTACAAATATAAAAATAAATACTGATAATGATCCAGAGCCACGATCTATTTATGAATGTCGACAAAGAAATGATTGGCCAAAATGGAAAGAAGCTATCCAGGCTGAGCTAAATTCCCTATCAAAACCAGAGGTGTTTGGGCCGATAGTGCCAACACCATAAGGGATAAAACTAGTCGGTTATAAATAGGTGTTCGTGAGAAAAAAATAAAATTAATAAAATTATGAGATACAAAACAAGACTGGTTGCCCAAGGTTTTTCTCAAATGCTTAGTATTGATTATGAAGAAACATATTCTCCTGTAATAAATGGAATTACTTTTTTGATTTTTGATTGCCATGGTAGCAAGTAATAAATTAGATATACAGTTGATGGATGTTGTCACAGCATATCTGTATGGATTACTTGAAAATGACATATATATGAAAATCCCTGGAGTATACTGAAAAACAGACATTACAAATCATCATCGTTTATACTCTATTAAATTACAGAGATCTCTCTATGGATTAAAACAATCTGGACGGATATGGTATAACCGTCTCAATGAATATCTTATAAAAGAAAGGTACCAAAACGATAGTATATGTCTATGTGTGTTTATTAAATGTTATACTAACGGTTTTGTTGTGATAGAAGTATATGTGGATGATATAAATCTTGTAGGCACTCCTTTTGAAATTGGAATTGCAGCATCATATCTGAGGAAGGAATTTAAAATGAAAGATCTAGGAAAGACCAAATTTTGTCTTGGTATACAAATCGAGCACTTACCCTCGGGAATATTTGTACATCAATCAACCTGTACAGAAAAGGTGCTAAAGAGATTCAATATGGAAAAGGCTTATCCATTAAGTACTCCAATGGTTGTCCAAGCACTTGATGTACAGAAAGATCCATTTCGTCCACCTGAAGAAGGAGAAATCATTCTTGGTCCAGAAACTCCATATCTAAGTGCAATTGGTGCATTAATGTACCTTGCAAATAATACAAGGTCAAATATAGCTTTTGCAATAAATCTTCTAGCAAGATACAGATCTACACCGACACGAAGACATTGGAAAGGAGGAAAAGATGTGCTATGTTATTTACGAGGAACTACAGATCTTTGCTTATTCTATCCACAAGAATCTTTATCCAACCTCACAGGCTTTGCTGATGCTGGGTATCTATATGATCCTCAGAAAGGGAAATCTCAGACTGGATACATATTTTCTTACAATGGTGCAACAATGTCATGGCATTCCACAAAACAAACTCTTACAGCTACTTTATCAAATAATACTGAAATTCTAGCTTTACATGAAGTAAGTCCAGAATGTCAGTGATTGCGATCTATGATTGGTCATATACAGTCATCATGCAAATTACCAACTGTTACAACAAATGATACAGTAGTTTATGAAGACAACAGTGCTTGTATTTCTCAAATACAAGGAGGTTATATTAAAGGTGACAGAACGAAACATATATCACCAAAATTTTTCTACACTCATGATCTCCAGAAAGAAGGCGTTATAGAAGTTCAAAAGATTCAATCTAATGAGAATCAAGCAGATCTATTCACAAAATCACTTCCCAAGTGCATTCACCAAAAACTTATACATAAAAGCGGAATGAGAAGATTGAAGGATGTAAGTACTCCTAAAATAAATTAAAATTATTTATTTAAGGGGGAGACTGTACTCTTTTTCCCTTCACCAAGGTTTTTATCCCAATGGGTTTTTTTGAGACAAGGTTTTTAATGAGGTAATAACCCTCAAATATACTAAGGATAGTGTGCTCTTTTTCCTTAGCCAGGTTTTTATCCCACTGGGTTTTTCCTAGTAAGGTAATAACGAGGCATATCCTTTGGTTGTAGGCATTCAAGGGGGAGTGTTATGAATATTATAAATGGATGCCCACTGTAGCTATAATACTGTAGCAATCGGCATTACTGCAGCAACCTTATAGATATCACTGTAGCAGCCGCAAATGTGGTACTGTAGCAATTGCCATTACTGTTACTATTCCATCTACTATGGTATTTTGGTCTGTCAGATCAAATCAATCATGACCGTTCTTTCATCTCTTGTAAACTTATAAATACCCCCTTTATGTATTGTAAAATATATAGAAGAGAAGGAAAAAAGAAAGAGAAATAAAGAAGAGGAAAGAAGAAGAAGAAGTGAATTTTAAAGGATTTTTGGTAAATATTCTGGCTCTTTATTCTTATTATTCTCTTTACATTTATCAAATATTTTCATAAAAAAACATTTATTTTATGATTAAAACAAATAATTTTTTGCTTTAAGAGTTCAACAACGAATTAATTTTTTATTATTTACTTTATAAATAATTAATACACATTAACAAAAATGCATGGTAAAAAAATACACTTTTAATTTTATTTTATATTTATATATGCAAAAAAACAAATTTTAAAGATGGTTATTGTTTTAATGATTGTGTGCGTTCATTTTTTTTTTTCCTATAAATAATGAATTTTATAGTTTTTCATCTTCCTATCGAATGTTATATGTTCAAGTATTTTTCTGATTCCTCATGCATCTCTAATCTCACAAATAAAGGAAAATTAAGGCTTTGTTGGCCATTTCTTTCTCATTCTATAACTGATGATAAATAATTTTATTTTTATTTTTATTGTTTTATTGACTTAAGAAACTATTCTCTCCGTTGTTTTTTATTTGTCGTGGTTAACCGAATCTCACATATCAAGGAATTTAGTTATTTTACAAACTTTTATAAAAAATTTATTATTATTCTAAAATTACCCCTAATTTATACCTTCATATATTTCTCTCATATTTAATTACAAAAAGAAAATTGAATATAGTGTTAAGGGTAATTTTTGTAAAAAAATAATAAATATTTTTTGATATTAAAAAATGACAATTAAAAAAAACATAGATTTGTGACAAATAAAAAAGAACGGAGGAGTATCTTATATGAATTACATTAACTTTATTTTAATACATTTCTTACCATTTTATTAAATAATAAAACATTTGTTGTCTTTGGTTTTTTAAATGTAAATAATATAAATCCAATTGGTCTTTAATGGTATATCATCTATGTTTATTGGATTATTTTATATGTTACTCAATATTGGATATAATTTAAAGTTACGAATGACCAGAAAGCTCGGACATAATTTCAAGTGTCTGTGATGCATGTAATATATTATTGGTAAAGAGAATTATTTTTATAACTTTAAATATCAGATTAAGTGTAACAATGTTTAAAAACAATGAATTGATGCTTTGATGGAAAAAATAAAATAAAATAAAATACTACCTCAATCATACCTCCATTGAAACACCTTCAAAGGAAACCTCAGCTACCAAGCTCTTCAATTGAATTATGGGATGTAGGAGGTTGTTATGCACACAAGTGGTGAGGAGAGCGTATCACTAAAAGACCGACTTAGTGGTGAAGGACACCCACCATTTATATGCATACAAGGACTACATCTCATAGCCGATATGGGACTAAAGGGGTTCATTATAATACCCCACCGATCAAGACTGACGCCCTCATCAGTCCGGGTAGTCTGGGCACCGAACTATGGGGCCGGACTCTGGGACCCACCAAGGTTTTACCCGCTCCGCAAACCCGCCCAGACATGACGCGGACTAGCTCCAACCGTGCCCGGCATAGACTCTCAACGAAAGCACCATGTTATGCACACAAGTGGTGAAGAGAGCGTGTCACCAAAAAACCGACCTAGCGGTGAAAGATGACCACCACTTATATACACATAAGGACTTCATCTCATAGTCGATGTGGGACTAAAGAGGTTCATTACAGAGGCCTAAAGCATCAGAGTATATCGACCCTTCTAGATGATTTTTTAAAGTGAATGAAAGTTTAAAGAAAATGAAGAGCCCTGCATTTTTCCCGTAACTAAGAGAAAGTAATTATGGTGCATTTCATTTTTATTGATCAGAAAAAATATTGAGTAATTAAAGATATTTTGCTAAAAAAGATAATTAATGCACTGGATAATTTAGAAAGTGTCTTCTTAAAAGGACCAAGACCCACTCTTCAAAAAGTTTTTATATAAAATTGAAGGCAATATATATCATAACTTTAAAAGTACGGAAGTGCAACAAACTTACTTAAAGACGTTTGGTCCGACAACAAAAGATGTTATGTGAAATTTTTCATTGGTCAAATTTAAATTATATTGGACGTGATGGCAGTAATAAATCTATAATTGGAAGTGTAGGTTTGCAGCTCAAATCTTACGTCATTAGGATGGAGGTGTATACGTCAAGCATTCACTTCCAGATTATGCATATGCGTCTAGTTATATATACTTTTATCATATTTGTCAAAAAAATAAAAGATACAGCATCTTATTGACATAGAAATATGTTTTCATTGAGGTAAATAATTTTAGAGGAAATTTCAATACACCCTTGAACAGTGATTTGAAATGATTAACAAAGATTTGAACTAATAAACTGTACCACATGCAATGACTATGATTCCGTAATGCAGCAAACATAAAATGGCCAATCATAACAACAGGACAATGAAGTTCTATTTAGGATGGAACACAAGCCACATTTAGGTAATGTTTGTTTGGAGAAATTTGAAGTTACATATAACTTGAGTTACCGGATTTTAAGAAATCCAGTGTTTGGTTCATAGGATTTTAAAAATCCATATAACTTAGATTATGCGTATGCCTTTGACGTTATACGCGTTTGTCATATTCGTCAAAAAAACATTTTTACAGCATCTTTATTGACATAGAAATATGTTTTCATTGTGGTAAATAATTTTAGAGAAAATTTTAATACACCTTTGAACGGTGATTTGAACTGATTAACAAAGATTTGAACCAATAAACTATACCACATGCAATGACTATGATTCCGTAAAGCAGCAAACAACAAGATAATGAAGTTCTATTTAGGATGGAACACAAGCCACATTTAGCTAGTATTTATTTGGAGGGATTTGAAGCTACATATAACTTGAGTTATCGGATTTTAAGAAATCCAGTGTTTGGTTCACATGATTTTAAAAATCCATGTAACTCTAATTACATCCAATGACTATTTGGTTTTACGCCCAATTTGAGCGTAAAACCAAATCTCTTGTTTTCAGACTCTTCATATGTATAACTTGTAACCTATATGTGACCAATTAAGAAAAAGTAAGTATTGTCAAACATTCATGAATACTTTTGTTGAGTGGAAAAATTAAAAAATCTAATAATAAATTTAATAATTATTTTAATAACTAATTTAATAATAAAATAAATAGTTAAAATAATCAATATGATAATTAAAATCATTAAATAACATGGTACAAATGTATGTAAAGCTCATAATTTTTTTTTGATGGGTAAATAATTAAATTCAAAATTTGTAAAATAGGGTAAAAATTAATAAATATAATAATAATTTTAATAACTAATTTAATGATAAAATTAATAGTGAAACTAATTAATACGATAGTTAAAATTATCAAAATGACATTAAAATATTTTGTATATAAAATATTTTTAATTCCAAATTTATAAATTACTCTGACCAAATACAAAATCTTATAATACAGTATCTTCAGTTACATCTAACCAAACAACGGTTGGCCGAAGAGCTTCATTGCTCTAAGATTCTCTTTGTGCGGTTTTCTCTTTGAATTTTACAAATGTTAGGGTGCATTTGGTCACTGAGGTTTGGTTTTTTGTTTTAAAAAAATATATCTCTTTTTAAAACAGTCAAATGGTCAATGAAGACATGTTTGCTAATTTCCCTTTTAAAACCCTAATTTCCCAGCGGCGATTGAAGAAGGTGGCACTTTCATGGTGGAAGGGAAGAGGGTGTAGCTTAGAGTAAGCATGAGAACAAGGAATAGGATCAGTGAACCTTCACACCATCGCTTTATCTTCATGGCTGGAGAACATTGAAACCTCTCTCTCTCTCTCTCTCTCTCTCTCTCTCTCTCTCTCTCTCTCTCTCTCTCTGCATTCAAAGCTTGGATTTTTCAAAGGAGGAGAAGATGAGTGCCAATGGTTGGCTGGAGAGCTTCATTGTTCTGAGATTTTCTCTATGTGGTTCATTTATTAGATATCACAAATGTTAGGGTGTTCAACCATCTCACCAAGGAGATCCCTCCGCTCCGCCTTCAATTGAATCTACAACCATGATTCCTACATCCATTCTAAACACTTCTCCAGACGGTTCCTTCAATTACTACATCCTAAACTTCCTAGAAATTAGAGTACCAAAAAAAAAAAAGATTAGAAACACAAATTAGAGGATGACTCACAGATCCACAAAAATATTATTAAAGTAGCCAATCCCAAACCACGATCACAGATCTACAACTCCACCATCCCCCATCCCCCATCCCCCAATCCCATCAAAGCATAACTAAAATTAATCTATCAATACTCACCATAATGCTCTGAGATCCTCCAAATTATGAAGCATTAGCAAGGCAATGAGGAGGAGGAGGAGGAGGAGGGCCATGGAAGAAAGGCAAACTCAAGCAAATAAATACAAATGAAAATTAATAAATACCCACTATAATGAAGATTCTAAATTGTATTTTTGCCTTTGGTTCTTTTTGCATTCAATTCCCTGATAACCCCTAAATTACTTACAAGTCATCAGGTAGCAATTTGGGGAATTGGACCTTACCACCGACTGGATAGACTTTTACCATCAGGTTCGCAGCAAAGACGCCTCTGCATCTTAGTACTCCACACTTTGGCTCTCATTATCTACTTTTTTCTTGGCCTGTGTCCGGACCTTTACACCTCCAGCGCCCCTGACGATTGTGAGTCCACCACCTCATAGACGGGGTTGGGTTCATCATCACAATTGGTACAATCTTTGTATTTTCCCCATCCAAAAATGCATCAATAAAGTACTCCAATTGTCCAACGACACCTTCAAGCCGTTCCAATCGCTCATCAAGGTAGTCTAGCTGATCCTTTGTTCCTCCTGCCATCTAGGGGGAACCCATTCTTTTTTCTTTTGCATTGCAGGTCACGCTTGACTCTTAGCTTCCATTTTTTGTTCTTCATTATGGGTCTCAATGCAGGAGCTCTTGAGGTTACATGAGCCTACTTACTTGATTTTCTGTTGGTTGTAGATTCCACAGGATTTGTGACAACATGTTGCTCAGCACCTGGGGTGGCTGCAACTATGTTATTTTTCTTTTCTCCTCTAGTCTCAATTTTGCTCTTCAATGGCCTCCTTTCCATTTCAATTGGTAAATTCTGGAGATCAGGTTGCTGTGTATCAATAACCTGCAATTTTGGAAACAAATCACCTATCTAATCTTGTAATTTTTTTTTGCAGTTATATTACATTACCTATGATATGGTTTCCACTTGAATTTGTTTAGATTCATTAGGTTGGTTATTCATTTCTGTTTGAATGAAGTGATCAACCTGATAATGTCATGGAAAACAAATCAGCCATGACAATGTTAGGAAATGACTCCAGAATGGAAATGACTCCAACCATACAAAGTGGAAATGTTCCTCCAAAACGTATGGATCAATTGCATCCATAGGATTATTGGCATTGTCCTATCAAAATCATTGCAATTATATTACTGGATGGTTAATGCTTATACCCAATACATGAAAATCACATAAATTGAAGGGGGAAAAGAAATTACCTCACATTGTTCTAAATCATTAGTTGTTGCATCACTTGATTGTCCTCCTTCATTCTGCAACCTAGCCTATCATATATATATATGCATGGTTACAAACCATGCCATACTGAATAAAAATTTATTTCATTCAATTCATAAATTAGGCTGCAAAAGTACCTCAATTCCATGAAATCTTTTGTTATGGCCGGCAACACCACATATGCTGCAAGTGATTTTCCTGCCTTTCATGCTGACCTTTCCTTTGGTGAATCCAACATCCTAATTTGGGTCTCTCCTCCTCAGTATTGTTTTCTTCCCTCTTTTGTTGTTTACAGGTGGAGGTGGGATCATAGGGCTTTGGGTACTACTAGGTAGGCCAACAACTCCTATCCTGTGTGGGATATAGAATGTGGCTATAGATTGCTAAAAATGTGGACACCTTGTAACATTCATCTATATAATTTCCAGGCATGTCCTGGTTGTAGTATAATGTAGAGATTACATGAGCATAGGGCACTCCAGTTAATTGCCACTTTCTATAAGAGCAAGTTTTTTCTATTCTGTCAACCACAAATTGGCCCTCATTGCCTAGGACTTGGTATTATGCACCTCATGACCAGGTTGTGCTATAAGTAAAGCTCAATGCCTTTGCATTTTCTAATTTTTTTTCATTATTCTAGGACAATACTCACTGCCACATTTCTGCATAGCATCTCTTTTCTTTTGAATTCTGCA
Source organism: Dioscorea cayenensis subsp. rotundata (assembly GCF_009730915.1). Classification (NCBI taxonomy): domain Eukaryota; kingdom Viridiplantae; phylum Streptophyta; class Magnoliopsida; order Dioscoreales; family Dioscoreaceae; genus Dioscorea; species Dioscorea cayenensis. The sequence goes on along the minus strand of NC_052481.1, from coordinate 3,943,461 downwards.
CATCAACTTTGTTCTATTTAATTCATTCATTGTCACTATCCCTTTGCTCCTAACTCCAAGTATTAGACTATTAAAACATTCATAGAGGTTATTCAAGAGCATGCCATATTTAAAAATAGGTCTAAAGTGTGCCCTATACCAATGCTCAGGTGCTATTTTCTACAGGAACCCATAAGCTCCAAGGGACATTGCCTTCAAATACTCCGTTTCTTTATTAAATGCAAGTTTGTAAGTGGCCTTTGCACATTTCCATAGTTGATCTTTTAGAGCTTTTCCTTTGTAATTATTTTTTAAGTTAGTGTGTATATGCCTAACACAATATCTGTGTTCACTATTGGGGAATAGGTCTTGCAATGCAGGTATTAGGCCCTATAATGATATTTATTTCCCATATATTATACAATACACAAGGACAAACAAGAAGACAACAAAAAACAAAGAAAAATAAACAATATGGATAAGTTAAAGCTGACATTTTAAGACCTATATTAAATTAATTGAAGATGAAGTGTTATGAGAACAAACCTTCTGCCTATCACTCATAAAAGCCCAATGCTGGTTGTTGTTGATGCCCAAATCTACAGCTAGCAACTTCAAGAACCATCTCCAGTTATAATTGTTCTCCCTATCCACCACTGCCCATGTAATGGGATCGATGCAATTATTTGCATCTATCCCCACAGCTGAAAGTAGTTGCCCTCCAAACAAACCCTTCACCCAGCAACCATCTACTGAAATTATTAGTCTGCACCCTTCCAGGAATCCATCCTTCAATGAAGACAAGCAAACATACATCCCTTCAAAAACACATTCACGGCATTTGAATTTGATAATAGATTGTGGATGTGTCCTCATAAGCTCAAGCCTGTAGTCATACAAGCTCTTCATTTGCTCATGTTCATCACCAGCTAACATGCTATTTGCAGGACAAAATGAAATGGTGTCAAATCATCAGCAGTAAATTGTAATATGCACTAACATAAGCATTGACATGAAGTAAATATAGTAGTACCTTAGAGCAAGTGATTTTTCCCTCCATGCTTTTAGTCTAGTAATCTCAACCTCCTGATTTTGCTTTACAGCTTAAATAATACTTGCCAGAGACCATGAAGGATCTGCCCTAAATTGAGTCATGTAGGTCTGAGCAATCCATTTTGCACTTACATGCCTTACATTATGGTCTCTACTGCACTCATGCTTGAGAATCCCAGATATAATTTGAATTGTGTCCTTATCTTTGATCATGGGAGCTGCCCACAAGTAGAAAGGGCAACCTTTTTGACAAATTGCCTTGTATCTTTTCTTATTACTGGGTCTAAAATTCATAATATATCTATGCTTTATCCTGTAGTTCCTAACAACCTCCTTGAATTGCTTAAAACTGGTGAACTTCATTCCAACTGCGAAATGGGGATCCTTCATGTCAATTTCTTCTTGGAACTCTGGGTATTTTGGTTTTCTTGGACCTACAACTTCATCGTCTGTTGAAGAAATTGAGTACAAACATGAGTCAGATTCTCCATAGTCAGAGTTAGGTTCTTCTTCTTCTTCATGAACATCACATCATGCTCCTATTCCTTCATTTCTTGCATGTCTAACCATGTTAGGCACAATGGCATCATCATTGCCCTCATTTGTGTCATGTTCCTCAGTGTCAAAGCTATACCCTGAGTCATATAACTCACTCCCTTCATCATTTTTTCCTTGGTGCTCAGGAGAAACATCTTGGATATCAACATTCTCATTTATATATTTCATGTTCCTCGTCACCATTCCCAACAGAATCATTTTGCATATCAACATTTTCTACTTCAACCTATTCCTCGGCATCATTTTTAAGAGAAACATCTTGCATGTCAACATTTTCTTCAACAAATGGTTTATCAGCATCATTACTTGCACTTATGATGCAGACCTTGGCATATATACTCATCAGCATATTTTGGGAAACATTTGAAGCCATCTCCAAGGCATCTGCAACATTTTTTATTTCTGCCAAGCTCAAGCCATTACCATTGAATCTCAACCACCAAAATGTGCAACCTTCTACTTGCAAACCCAACTCCTTGGCCATGCCTAACAATTCTAATCTAGACATCTTATCAATGCAATAGTAGTCAATATAGCCAACAAGCTCCCTGCTTTCCCACTTATGCACGCCATCACTTGTATAAGACAATTTTATTGTGAAGTAATCATTGTGAGGTGCTAAAATATAATTTTTCCAACAATAATTAGCCAGACATGAAATTGATTAAATGGTCACAATTGTGTATCTCATGCTAATCTCACTGTAACAAAGGAAGTCATGGATAACAAAAGAAGCTAACTAAATCATTGGAGAGGAACATTTAATTTTTATCCATACTTCAGCTTTCATTCTAGATACGAAAATCATATTCACACATCTTAGTCTTGCATGTACTTAAACTATAAATTGCAATGACACAAAAAAAGAAACAAGTGGAATAATAGATTTTTCTCAAAATAAGAGGTCATTAGATACTTGAACATACTGATCATATTGTACTAAAAGCCAGTAATAAACAAATAAGAGATGCTATCATATTTTTTTGTTGAAAACACTGTAGATTTTTTACAAATTGGAGTTAAACTAATTTTTCTTTATTTTCACAACATGGACCATTATTTATCTCATGCACATCCCAGCTATTCCCATTTAAAATAAGAAGTCACCCAGGACCACTCCTCAATGTCTACTTATATTAAGTCTTGCAATTAAAATCAGAACTCACCCAGGACCACTCTTCAATGTCCATTTATTTTAATTCCCAATTAAAATAAGAACTCACCTAGGACCACTCATCAATATTTATATTTAAAGATATACATGTAGTCTGAAAAGAGTACACCTTATTGAATTATAAAAGTTGTCAGTTAAGCATTATAAAAGTTGCCACTTTAGCATTAGAATTACATCTATTGAAGATGCTGAATGCAAATCATCAATGTACTCAAACGAATTTACACAAGCACCATTGATGCTAACATTTATATAAAATTCTAATTTCATGACAAATTGGCAATGTACTTACGATAAGTTGGAGATCCTAAGTCCGGGTTCCTTATCACCCTATCGATGTCCATCATGAAGTCACTAGGTGCAAATGGAGGTTGTTATATGGTTGAGGGTTGGTTCGTGTTTTCTAGGTCTCTAAACTAGGGCAACGGAGGGGCAAAGCTAGTGATGGCCAAAGGATAGCTGGCGTTCTCTAGGGCAAAGATGATGACCCCGACTGATGGCTGGCGAGCAAAGCAAGGGGAAGGGGCAAAGCAGCAAGGGGGAGGGAATAGCTGGCTTTCTCTAGGGCAAAGCAAACAGGCAAGGAATGGGAAAGAAGGAGAGTGAGAGGGAAGAGGATGGTGTGGCATCCTCCATGGCAAGAAGGGCCGCCACTCGGATAAGTCATCCAGCTGGCCAAGCCACGTCTTCATCCGACATGGAAAAATAAAATTCACGGCTGCATTCCGGTGGACACATCAGCAAATCCTCACCAGAATCATCTCAGGGCCCTCCCGTTGTAAGGAAATCAAACTGCGGTGCTCAAATTGATACAAATCGAAATTAGGTGCTCAAAGTGTAATAAGTACATATTTAGGTAGCACAGAAGAAAATTACCCCTCTTTTATTCCTCATTATGCACAAAATCACAAATCCTCTCACTAATCATTATATTTTTACTTTCTTGAAATAAATAGCTAAAAACAGACATAAATAGACTCAATTCAATTTTATTTATTATGCAGGAGGTTATGACACTCTTGAGAAACTTTTTGAAGTAATTACTTCGGCACAATTAGGCATACATAGCAAACCAGTAATTTGATTCCAATTATACACATACACAATGAAAATTATGAAAAGAACATAACTAACTTATTCTTTGTTTCAAGTCGGATTGAAAACATTGATAGCTACTATAACTCATTGTTTTCTTTCATTGACCAAGCTGTAGAAGAAGGTTTCATCAAACTAAGTGCATAGCATATCATTGTCTTCGCTTCAAATGGAAAGGAGCTAATTGAGAAACTCAAATTAATGTTTACAAATTTTTTACTAATATTTACTAAATGTGAATTTTTTGACAATTATTGTTGATTGTTTAGAATTCTACTGAAATTATAAGACTACTACCCATGTCATGAAGAAGTTGCACTAAAACTAAATAGGAACTCTAAGCAACTCTGACACTCTCAAATCAATGAAATTTCTACTTAAATATAAAGATATAATGAAGAACAATATTATAGACAAATTTTACCAGTTGAAAACTTCAACCTATGTAACTTCTTGTTATGATAAATGTTGACTTGCGTAGTAAATTCATGACATTTTGATTTAGTATGTCTTTTTTAAATACATTAAGGAAATACAAAATGCAACAAAAAAACCTTTATATATATATATATATATATATATATATATATATATATATATATATATATATATATATATATATATATAAGAAAACATGTGAATTACCTTCCAACTAAACTTAATTTCATGCCATATTAGCATTACACACTAGAAAAACCTTAAAAATACTAAGTTAACTACAAATGCATCTTGGCCTAACCATATTTTTAGCACAAAAAGATTCAAATTTCATATAACTATAATACTTGCATTTCGATTAATAAATACAAAATGAAATGCATAACAAATTGATTTAGTATAATTATCATTGACAATCTAATCTAACACTAAATTATTCTATGCATGAGTTAATATGGAATAAATTTTTTATATTATCTCAAATAACATCTTCACATGACTTCCTTAGAAAAACTTTCACTAATACGTTGTTCTTTTACAAGTGGAAAATACACTACAAATGAGAATTGAGACAAAAAAAAAAAAAAAAAAAAAAAAAATACTTACAAGCAATGCTCAAAAAAGCAGAGGAAAATCTCAACATTAATATAAGCAATACAAATGTTGAGATTACAAGAACACAAATTGTGGATGCACACATAACTCTTCCAAACTTACTTGAGAGTATAAATCAAGTGGGTGAATCCCATCACAACTCAACTTTCCTACGATGAATGTAAAAAAAAAATTGTTTAATTTATTCATTTATGAATAAATCCTTACTAAATATATAGTTTTTTTTAGAACTTACTATATATCTTCTAACCAATATAAATCATCAACAAATAGAATATTTATTACATTTAAAAAAAAATTAAACTACGGAAAAAAATAATAAATAAAATATCATAAAAATAAAAAATGCATATACAATTGAAAACCAAATTACTTTCTTGTCGATATTCTACTATAAATAAAATAACATAAAAATAATAATGCAAATCACTAAACCTTTTCAAACCATCTTGTCGATGATCTACTATAATATCCCTGCCATGATCACTTATACCAATATCACCAACAATTAGAGCAGCAATTTCATGAGTATTTGGTGCAGAATAATTGTGCTCTTTAGGATCTCAATGTGCAAGGAGTTTTATTTTAACTGGCAATTCTTTAAATTTATGCATCTCTCTTACAGTGCGAAAAACTTTGACAATTTCATTATACTGACCTAACATATTTTTTTTTAATCCACATACAATGTCACTGCCAACTTCTTCAATATCATTATTGACTTGAAAGCATATCATTCTATAATTTAATTCAACATCGGATTCAACCATATAAAGTTGTGCAAATTTAGGTCTTTGACTACCCATCAGAAGCAAAGATCCCATTCTATGATAATTTTGTCCTCAATACTTGAATACATAAGGCCGGTTGTCTGATTAATATTATTATCAACTATGCCACCCAATGAAGTAAATTGAAAAAGTGAATTGTATATCCGAATTAATTCATTGGGTGGACAATGAAGTAGGGACAACACGGGTCTCAACTATGCCACCCAATGAAGTAAATTGAAAAGCAAATTGCATATCAAAATTACTTTCATATGTAAACTCGTAGCGTCAGCACAAGTCTCCCACACTAGTATATATATATATATATATATATTTTAAATATCAAACTTGACATGAACAACACTGAAAATTTGAAAACAACATGAAGGCTGCTTACGAATTTAAATGTAGCTCTTTAAATTTGATGGAGAATATAAATCAAGCTACTGAATTAGGGAAAGAGATGCCTATAAATAGTATTAAAAGGTCTCTGTCACACTCTGAACCCAGTGCGATGAGCCTGGAACATGGACAAATGGTTGCACACATATTCTTCAAGACCCAGTGGACATGCAAGGCCGCATCACCTAAACAGAGTAGAGAATAAAATATATAAAACATACAGATAGCAAAATCACAAAGTCATGATAACTAGGAGTTTAGAGTTTTGATATAAGTTAGGGTTTAGTATAAAGACAAATTACAACAACAAGTGTTATAACACCCACCACCAAAAAAGAATACACACTACTCGTCCACATGGCTAAGTTGACCCTTGCAATACCTTACTTCTGATTTGAAAGAGATAATGAACAATTTGATGAGCTTCAAAAAGCCTAGTAAGTACTCCACTAAAAAAAAAATATGGATTAACAAACTTCAAAATTTTAAAATAACATCATTTGTAAAACTTGTACCAAATACATATATGTACAAAAAACTGAATCTCAAGTCTAAAACATCAAGAAAATCCAATACTGGCATCCATAAACATTTAGCATAATACAGAAACAAAGCAAAGTGGTTTTCCAATCATTTAAGTGTCTCCAATTTACTACACCCATTTGTTTTACCTTGCAGCACGTGAGTCGAAAAATCAAAACCCATTTGTTTTAACTCAGTGTCCCGAGTAAAAATAGCAATCCATTTATTTTTGCCTCAATGGCCTAGTCAGAAATTCAAAACCGTTATTGTTTCACTGATGGCATACCGCGAAACTATAGTCTTAATTATAGAGTGCATATCAGCATGGTCAATATTGACACCTATTGACTAGGTTAGAACATAGCTTAATTGAAGACTAATTAATTATAACAAGAGTTTTGCAAGATTAATTTTTTCAAGGAATATAACTAAAATTTCTAAAATAAATAAATAAATAAATAAATAAAACATTGAAATTATATAGTAGATCAATGCTAATAAAATTGTGTAAACATTAATCATATACTCACTAAAATAATTTAATAAATAAACAATTAACTGAAACTATGCTTTTGAAATAATTTAACAAATAACCCATTTAACTGAAACCATGTTGCTGATGTATAAACACTTAAACAAATGCTACATGCTTTAGTTTAACTTTTTTAAAATATTGTGAGAGACTGGCCCACCTTAGTGAGACCCGGAACAGAACTCATCACAAGCCATGTATTGTTTTGCTTAGCCGGGAAATAATTCGCACTCCCCCGGAGTCGAACCCGCGGCCTAAGCCTTTTGTCTCACTTAAAGTGAGCGTCTCTCACCAATTGATCCGCGCAAATATTCAGTTAATACTTTACATTTTATATGTTTTATTATATATATATATATATACTATTCACAGAAACTAGAAGAAACAAAAATAGATAAATATATAATGATGTTCAAAATTTATTAACCTTATCTCATAAGGCTAGTAGTATATATATATATATATGATTTACAACACAAGTAGGTAAAGTCTCCGATTCACAACTTAATAATACATCATGTTGAAAGGTTGGGGGGTTTCAAACTTTCATTTGGTGATGAAAGCTGAACTCACAAGTTTGCGAGATTCAAATGTCAAAACATCAACCGATGTATGTTCAACTACCCCCACAATCAAACTTGTGGATTAGAGGTGGACATAGGCGGTTAACTGGGTCCACCGGGCCCGACCCGCCGGATCCAGTTCACAGGAAGCTAGATCCGAAACCGACCCATGCTACAGAGAAAACCCGCTGGGCCGAGTTGACCCGGCAGAACCGCCAGGTCCAGTTCACTCATAGCATGAACCGGACCCGGCCAAGCAAGAACCAAGATGGAGAATTAACACATTAACCAATTGGCCTACAAATCTTTCTTGTTTTGGTATAAAACATAAATGAACATAAAGAAGTTGCAAAATATATATTTTTTTAAATTTAATCCCAAACAACAAAAAAATTAAAATAATTTATAATAACTTAGAAATTTTGAGACATATCAAAATAATTTTAAAAAGGATAAAAAAAAGTTATATTTTAATTTGTTTATCTATCAAATTAAATTATTAGCACACCTTTTTAACTGCAACAAAAATTAAATATCAAGTAGCATTCTTATTTTAAATTGAAGTTGTCATCAACTTATTTATTTATTACAATTAGGGTTGGTTCTCAAATTTCACTTTGGTCTCGAACTATAGAATTATTATTATTGTGCTCATCATATTGTCATAAAAAAATTACTAATCAAAATAATATGGTGTTAACCATTATTCAAAGATATTCCTCTTTTACTAATATAATTTTTTATAAATTGATATACATAATTTAAAACAATTTTTTTATTTTTTATTTTATAAATAGAAACAAAACAATTTAATATATATATGTGACAAATAAGAGTGCCCCTATTTAAGAGAATTTAAGAGTGTGCATGTGTAGGGACTTAGTGCATGTGTAGAGAATTTAAATAATTATTATTTTTTAAATATTTATGAAAATTTATTGTTTGGTACTTTTATATTTTACATATTGATTTATATAGTTTTTTTAATTTATTATATTGTCTCTTAATTTTTTTTATAAATTAAATATATATGTATAGTATAAAAACTAATTTAAAAAAAATATTTGTGAAAGTGTAATCCCATAGTTTTAGTTGTTTTCCAATAAAATATTTTGACTATATCCTACACCTATCTATATATAGTCTTTTTCAACAATTGTTAATAATAAATTGTAGCTCAAGTGGTTAGATTTTTGCTCTCTAACTTTAAGCCCATGGCTTCAAATCTCATGAGCACCAAAAGAAATAATAATAACATTAAAAAAACTGGGCTAGTTGATGAGTTGATGAACTCGGTTGCCGGCCCGGCCCGTCGGGTTAGCTGGCCCGGTGGGTTTTCACAAGGCGGGCCGGGCCGGGCCAAATGTCGGCCCGTGCCCTCCTCTAATGTGGATAAATAACAAAATGCACAAAATTAAAATTTATACCTATATAACTAGGAATATAGCTGAAATTATTATTTACTTGGAATAGCTCCACTCCAACACTCTCCAAAGCTAAGAAAATCCTCTTTCAAAACATTTTCAATATATAGCATAACCAAATCTAATAGCTCAAATGCTAAATTAAAACCCAGTAAGCATTTGACTACACCAACAATGGTATGAACTAATGAGAGGATCAAGAGCATAGCTTACTCAAATTAAGGCAACCATTAGGCTAGGAAAGACATGTTGTCATAGGAAAGAAGTGATACACTCATGCTTGAATATATGCCTAGGCATTTGCATCTTAAAGCAATTAGACTTGACAAGCAAATGAAGAAACCATAGCATGATGATTAAAAGTCAAGGCATGGCTAGCAATAAAGTCTCCAAGGGTCTATTGGTAGCTGGGTCCCCATTAGGACCTTTCACAAGTGGCGCGAGTTCAAATCATGGGTGATGGTATATTTTTTGGGAGTATGAGTAGTGATTGTGTGCGAGTGGTCCTAACACCCATGTGTGCGCGAGGCCCTGCCCTCACTTGCTCCGTCTAGGCTTGTGCACTCTTCTGTCTTTCTTAGTAGCCTAGCCGCTCATCTTGGCAAAATAAATAAATAAATAAAATAAAGTCTCCAAGGGCATTCCAACAAGCACCTTGTATGCATGATTAAAGACTAAGTGTTAGCATAACTTTGGCAAACAACCATGCTAAGAATAATACAAACATTTCATATGACAAATAAGAAAAAGATCTTGGACAAGCAAGGAGTTCTAAAGTCTAGCATTTCTATAACCACACTAGATCCACAACCAAGACAAGGATCACCTCAAGGCAACAAAACAAGGCATGAGAGACCAAGATTCAGCTCAAAACAAGATGAGAACTTGCTTACTAATTAGTTGTAGAGATTAAGCCACTCCACCCTTGAGCTTTCTATCCAACCTCCAATCAACCAAGCTTTTTCCAAGGTTGTAGGAAGAAGAAGAAAAAGAAGAAAAACCTTGGTCTCTTTGAAGCTTGGGCCTTTGACATCTCCATGCCAAGAATTGGCTTCTGGTGTGGTCAAAGGAGAGGGAGAGCATGGTTGTGGAGGGGTGAAGTTCAACTAGCTAGGTCATGGGGCAGGAGAGGGATGCTATATTGCTATTCTACAATGGAGGTAGAATAAGGTAGGGAGAAAGAAAATAAACATAATTGATCATGCTTTGAGTGGTGTGGGGCTCACAGTCTCATAACCCCATTTTTCTGTCATATCAGGATAGTGCAAACTCAAGATATTAAGTTAACTACAAATAGTTCTTCCTTGGCACTTGATTTGAGTGTTAAAGAAAATTAAATTTTGTTGTAGTTTATTCATATACAAATAATAGTTATTAATTATGTGGCATTTATTTCTTTATTTTGAATTTACTATTATGTGCTATGCATAATAGAGATTATTAATAAGTTTAATTTTTTTTAAATATCCCAAATCCATTTTTATTTTAAAAATAATTTAATTTATTTGCAAATATAAAGATTATTAACACATATAATAAAATAAAAAAATAAAATAATTTACATATACAATTTAAAACCAATTTTGTTTTATATATTGAGCCGTAATGTAATCATGGATATTCACACTAGTTACAAGATATTTGTATCCGTGATCTCCCCACAAAGTTCTAAAAAATATATTATAAAAAATAATACTCCTTCCAGTCCTTTTTACTTGTTTATTTAAAAAAAATTGGTTAAAATTAGTTAATAATCTAAAATTTATAAAAAAATATATCAACTTTCCAAAATCATCTCTATTTAAAATATACTTTAATAAAAATATGTAGTTAAATATGATTGATTGAAAGTTTTACAGTTGTAAAATTTGGAAATGCAAAACCTCTAAAATCGGTTCGGAGGGAGTATTTTTCTAGTGTTTAAATTGAAATTACCCCGCTCTAAACTAGTTTTTCATAAACACCCTCATAAACTTTTCATTTTCCATACGAATTCTCTATGTAAATAAATTAAATTTTGAGGGGTATACTATAATTATGAATTTTTTGGTCTCACTTTTTCTCTTTCACCATCTTCTTCTCCGTTCCCCGATCAAAACCCTCTCTTTCTCCGTTCTCGATCCATTCCCCTCTCTGGATCCTTTCCAACGAGATCGCTGGCGAGGGAGCTGTGGAGATTCATAGGAAGCGAAGATGATGGAGTGGGCGACGGTGCAGCACCTCGACCTCCGCCATGTTGGCCGTGAGCTCAAGCCCCGCCAGCCCCACGCCGCCGCTTTCCATCCCTCCCAAGCCATCGTCGCCGTCGCGATCGGAAACTTCATCATCGGTACCATCTTTTCTCTTTGTTTGTTCTTTTTCAAGATCTCCTTCGTTTCTTAGATCTGTGATCTGAGGCCAGCGGGAAGAATGTCAATGTGAATGGCCATGTTTTCTCCTCATTAATTGTTTGCTATGTTGGTTAGATCACTGTTTTTCTTTGAATTTCCTTTCCTAAATTTGTTGAATTTTAGCTTGTTGATGTACTGAGGCACTTGTCTGCTGTGTTTGTAGAATTCGATGCGATTACGGGGAACAAAATTTCTTCTATTGATATTGGTGCTCATGTTGTGGTAATGGCGTATAGTCCTATCAATGATCATACTGTCATCGCAATTCTTGAGGTTGGTTCCTGTTGAAATTTTTTCATTTGATTTATTTTGTGCTTTGTTTTAGCATGAATGATTATATATTGCCTGTATTTGACTCCCTGCTTGAAATCACATAGGAAGTTTATTGATAAGTGGTATCTTCTGCATTGGTAGTTTATCAGGATGTAGATGTCAAACAATTTTCTCAAATAGTTAGGTTTTGTGAACTCGGGGAATTCTAATTTAGAAAGACGGAAGGGTTTTCCTTTTTCCCTTTTTTCTAAGGTTACTATTGAACTTTTTGGAGAATCCTGCAGCATGGAATGCAAAGGATGAAGTTGCTTTCTTTAAATGATCATTTGATAGAAGCAAAAATATTTGAGGTTTGCTGAAGCAGCAAAGAAAGAGGTTTGAACTAGTTCGAGGCTGGTTAAATAAATTTTCGTGGTGTATTTAGTGAATAGTTATAACTATATCATGTATTTTCTGTTCTTGCCTTTTTGGAAGATTATATAGTTATTCTTCTCAAAGCAGCTATATTTGGTTCAAGTTTGTGCACATTTTTTTTTTCTCAATGACTGTGTCATTGCCTTTTATATTGATGGTCTTGTTAATCTATTATTTATTTATTGGCAACAAGGTAGATAGCCATTATCTGACTGTTATTTACAGGACTGTACTGTCAGAGCCTGTGATTTTGATACTGAACAAACTCTAGTGTTACACTCTCCTGAAAAACGGTCGGAACATGTTTCTTCAGACACAGAGGTCCATCTTGCATTGACTACTCTCCAACCTGTTGTATTTTTTGGTTTTCACAGACGGATGAGTGTGACAGGTCTTCTTTGCTGTGCTTGATTTCACTAGACTTTTCATTTCAATGTGATAATAACTAATGAATTGTAAATTGTAACAATATTTTCATCATGTGCAGCTGTAGGCACAATTGAAGGGGGGAGGCCACCAACAAAAATAAAGACGGATCTGAAAAAACCCATTGTTAACCTTGCTTGTCATCCTCGTCTTCCTGTCCTGGTATTTTGATTGGAACTTTGTGAGATTAATGAACAAACCTTGTCATTTTGGTTTCTAATTAATTTTTATTTTATCCAGTATGTTGCCTATGCTGATGGCCTCATTCGAGCATATAACATCCAGACTTATGCAGTCCATTATACACTACAGCGTAAGAAAAACTAATTGCAATCTTCTATACTTTTTCTGTTTAATTTTTATCTGATTAAATTGATCAAATCTTCTGGGTGAAATACTCTGTTTCTCATTTTTTCTTTTACATGGTGCTTTTACTCAGTTGATAATACAATTAAGCTTATTGGTGCTGGTGCTTTTGCTTTCCACCCTACCTTGGAATGGATCTTTGTTGGTGACCGAAGGGGTACACTTTTAGCATGGGATGTGTCAACTGAGAGACCAAACATGATTGGAATGTGAGTCTATTTCTCACCCTCTGAATTTGTTTTCTTTGTTGGAATAAGCTAATGCTACTAGTTACCATGTTGGTTATGACCTTAACATGTGTAATTGTGTATGTGTATGAGTGTAAAGTCAGTCGTAAAAAGCTTGCTCCTAAATATCCGAAAGTTATTGCAACAATTATAGTAAACTTTGGGTTGGTTCAAATCCATGATGAACAGCTAAAAAATTAGAGCAATTAGGTCCCCATCAAAGGGAAAACTTGGGAAATAATATATCTATTTTTTCCCATCATCCAGAAATGTTCTAGTTTTCTCCTGTTCTGTTGTCTGAAAAAGCTTTCTGAATTTGCTAATCCTACTTTTGCTTCTTTTAATATTACAATTAGCACACAGGCTGGCTCACATCCAATAACATCTGTTGCATGGCTTCCAATGCTGCGGTTGCTTGTAACCCTTTCAAAGGATGGAACACTCCAAGTGTGGAAGACACGAGTTGGGTCTAATCCAAACAGACCTATGCAAGCAAATTTTTTTGAGCATGCAGGTTATTCACTTCCCTTTTGTATCTTGTAGATAATACACACACACACACACATATACTAGAAAAAATTTTGTTAGGGTTAACAGACATATTCCTTAACAGATCCTTCATATTAGCTGTTCATATGCACATAGCAGATGTCATACCTCATGATCTAAGCAAAATTATTAATGCTGCTCCTTCATACAAGTGTGCTATGTTTCTTATATGCAGAAAAGGTCTTATGAACTATATATTACTTAATCATCTGCTTCTGTACATGTTAACGAAATCCTACAAGTTCTTATAAATGCACTCTTGAAGTTTGTTTGCTTGTTGGGAAGGTTAAGTCAATGTGTTTCAGCAATTCCCTATGTCAATGGAGTGCCCCAACTCTAACTTAAGGATCCTGGTGTTTTAGTTTTCAAAGTTAAATTTGAACTATTCAAGTAATCTACGATCACATTCTCATTGGCAAGCACACAATGAAAATGTCGATTGCAATTACTGATGGTTTCTTTTCAATATTGTTCTTTAACAATGATTATATTCTGTATCATTGCCCCATTTGTTTTTGCAGCACTTGAAAACATCGACATCACTCAAATCTTATCTGCTCAGGATGGAGAAGCAGTTTATCCTTTACCTAAAATAAAAAGTTTGGCAGTCCATCCAAAGTTTAATTTGGCTGTGCTACTGTTTGCAGTTAAGTGTGGTATACCATGTAAACCTCTTAGTATTAGACTGCTCATTTGCTGGTTCAATTTCTAAAGACATTTTTCACTTTGAAATAGGATATGGCAAGTGGAGCAAATCCACAAAATAAGGCTACGTACACAAGAGAAGGAAGGAAGCAACTTTTTACTGTTCTTCAGAGTGCAAGGGGATCGACAGGTGATTTCCCACATTTGTAAAAAGATGCCATTTTTTATTCAAATACATTTGTAGCTGCATATTCCTTATTTTTGGTTTTAGAATTTAAAAATGTCTCTATTCAAGAGGCGCTGTTTGCTGTTATTAATATTATTCACTAGATAATGCTTCTCAATTCATTTTACCACTGGCAGCAGAATGAAACACACATAGTCCTTTAACTCATATATGCTCTTTATTTCTAGATTTGAGTAGCACTGACATCGTTGTGATGATTGTTTAATGTTTATTTCCCTTGTTTTCCACGTGTGGTTCTATTTTCGCTATCTGCAATAATTTTTTGAATTATTTTGGCAGCGATTGTGGTCGGTAGCCCTGACTTGTATCTGTTGTCAAGTGTCTTGCATTTGTAATTTTACTGGCATTGCCATTGATATTGATCACTATTATGCGTATTATGCTACTAAAAGCCATCATTATGTGGCATTAATCATTTTTCTTCTAGAAGAATTTTAATAGAATGCTTTTTCTTGAAAACATTTTTTCCCAAACTTCTTCAAAAAGATTGCTAAGGAAGTTTTACTATATGTCAACCTTACACCCATGCTTTTTATTTTGGTGTCAAGCATTTTAGCAAGGGCTAAGAACAGTGTTAGGAAATGTTTACAAGAAAAAGGGGAATGTAAAACTAATGGATATCTTATAATAGCTAGAAACAATTTGTACTAGCATACATTTTTTGTTATATGAGAAGTTAGAATACATATTAATCATGTTGAATATAATCTTTTGAAGCTGCAGTTTTGAAATTTCTCTGACCTTCCATTTTGACTTAAGCTTTTATTATTTTGCATATGTAAATATTTATTTTTGAAATTCTGTTGACCTTTCATTTTGCAGCTGCGGTATTGAAGGAAAAACTTTCATCTTTGGGATCATCGGGGATCTTGGCTGACCATCAGCTTCAAGCGCAGCTGCAAGAGAATCAATTGAAGGGGTGGGTTGTCAGTTCATAATCTTTACTATCAATCTTTATTGAAAGTTTATGGCCAGGATGTTCTAAATTTGTGTGGATGAAATAACATAATAACATACTTGTAGCTACTTTGCCTTTGTATTTGATGCACTACACAGTATACTAGAATATAGGAATATTAGTTAAATCTTGTTTACATCAACTTCTCTGTTTCATGCTTTTGATAATGTATGGTATGCAGGGACCGAGTTTAGTTTAATTTGTTTTGTTGCACTCTACCTTGAACCAAATTCTTGTCTTAACTCCAAAAAGCCTAGCGTAAAAGTTAGATGTAGTTGTTTTGTGCGTGTTTCTTTGGTGACTTTCTTTTTTTTTTTTTGTAAATATATATATGGTTAGTGACTAAGTTCGGTAATGTAATGTTCTTTTTTGTTCATTTGTCAACCAAAAAGTCCTGAATTGACATGCATAATACTGTCATTTTCTATGTGAAGGAATGTACTTTGTATGTACTTCTGTATTTGCTATTTAGATGCAAAGATATATTCTAATTGAAATTATTGGAATCTGTATAATTTCTGTGTTCATCTGCATATTGGTATAGTATTCACTATGATCCTTTGACTTATACTTCAGACTTTTGTGTGAGCAGTATGACTTTATATTGGGAATAGCACCCAATTACTGCTACTGATGATATGATTATTTCTATGCCAGCCAAAATCAGCTGACAATATCGGATATTGCACGGAAAGCTTTTCTTCACAGTGTATGTTTACCTCTATTATAGTTCATAATAGTCAATTTATTTTTTCTTAAGTTTCAGAAGGTGGAAGTCTGTTAAATAAACTTATTTTGCTTTGTTTAATAAACTGTTAATGCAGCCCAATAATAGTAGAAGGTAAAACTAGTTTAATGCCTAGATGCCTTGTAAAATAGGGAACTCAATTCTCTTCCTTAGAATTTATCTTTTTAGATGGAATCATGGAACTGTAAGTAGGGATTTGCCATGGAGGACTGGACTTTTTTACATACTGGCATTGTGCATTAGTATATCTTGATTCAAGAAATATGTTCATTTTACTAAGTTTACAATGTGACAATGCCAAAAATATTGATGAGGTGAATCCAAATTTTAAATTGTTGCTATTTGCTTTGCTTGCTGTGATCTGCGGTGGCCTTCTGGCTTTGGACAACAGGGTGCTTCTTACCTTAAAAACTTATAATTGGTTTTCACACATATACCCATGTGTTGAGCATTAGGTATCTTGTTTTGTGCTGCTTGAATCTCAATGACTCTCACTTGGATATATTCTTGCAGCATTTCTTGGAAGGACATGCAAAAGGTGGTCCAATATCTAGATTGCCTCTCATTACTATCTCTGATCCTAGTCATCAGTTACGAGATTTTCCTGTTTGCCAGGTGTTGTATATAATTTGTATTTCAGTTTGTTATTATGATATTGTGCTCAATTTTAGCGCTAACCCCAGAATTATTCCTCCAGCCTTTCCATTTGGAGCTGAACTTTTTTAATAAAGAGAACCGTGTCCTTCAATATCCCATCAGAGCATTTTATCTGGATGGCTTCAATCTTATGGCTTATAATCTGTCTTCTGGAGCAGATAATTTATATAAGAAGCTCTATTCATCAGTAAACTTCAGAACTTTTAGAGCTTTGAATAATAGTGACAATTTCACCTGATTAAGTTGGTCTTATTATTTCTCTCTTTCAGATCCCAGGAAATGTTGAATGCCTTCCTAAGAGCATACTTTATAGTTCCAAGCAACACTTGTTTTTGGTTGTTTTTGAGTTAAGTGGTGCCACTGGTGTTGTACATGAAGTTGTTCTTTACTGGGAGCAGACAGATCAACAGTCAGTCAACAATAAAGGAAGCTCATTAAAAGGTCAAAAATTTTTCATGAGCTACATCTGCCATAAGTTTTTTATATCTTTAATCTGTTTTTCTTTATATAGGTCGGGATGCTGCACTAATGGGGCCAAATGAAAATCAATATGCCATTCTTGATGAAGATAAAACAAGCCTTTCTATGTATGTTTTGCCTGGGGGTGGGCGCCAAGAAGCTGATATAAATAATGTTCAGGCAGCACTTGATGCAGAGACATTTGCTGAAAAGGAAGTAGTTAATCAGGGTCCTCTTCACTTCTCTTTCGAAACAGAGGTTGATCGGATATTTTCTTCCCCACTAGGTGAATTAAACATTACTTGTTTGTTATCATGGTATACGAATTAAAACTATTGTAAATTTGATTACTGTTTATGGGACATATTGGTTACTGCTGTGCGGCCTTATTTCTGCAGAATCAACCATTTTGTATGCTATTGCTGGAAATCACATTGGACTGGCTAAGCTAGTTCAAGGATATCGGCTATCTGGTGATGATGGACTGTATATTTCAACTAAAACTGAAGGGAAAAAGTTCATTAAATTAAAACCAAATGAAAATGTTCTCCAGGTGCTTAGTTCTACTCCCTCTTTTTATTAATTGTTTATTTTGATTGAGCAAAATTTTCCAACTTGTATGACAATATCCTTACGTCTCTCATTAAATTAAAGTGTTCTTGAGATATTTCTCAGTTCTTCATATCCTTCTATTGCTTTATATTATTCTTGTGGATCTGTTGATTTTCTGTTTTAATCATGAACTCATTACTGTGCAGTCATCATTAATGGCCTATGTAAGTTTGTTAATATTATGCATGCCTATATCAATAATAATGTGTAATTGCTCTTTTTGGTCACTTGAGAAATTTAATTTCCTTTGGTAACAGGTAGATTCTGACTGTTATCTATTATGGGGAAGTTTCTAAGTTTATTAAATGAACCAGAAGCCTTGTTTTCATTTCTTTCTTCCCCATTCTGTGTTTTCCTATGTTGTGCCTTCCTTCTTGCTCCATTACTGATTTAACTGTTTTTGGAATGCTGGCTTTATTCATTCCTAATTTTCTCAGTGCATACTCAAAAAACTACTGATGAAGATAGTTAATAGTGCCTTTATGCTGCCTTTTTTTGCTTGATAAAAATAAATAATAAATAAATAAATAAATGATCAAAGAGAAAATTCTTCATTCTGTTGACTATGAGGCCTTCAGTTGCTAATTTAACTTCATTTTGCAGGTTCACTGGCATGAGACTCTAAGAGGGCGTGTTGCTGGAATATTGACAACTCATCGGGTATTGATTACTTCAGCAGATCTAGACATACTGTCTGGCAGTTCAACTAAATTTGATAAGGGACTCCCATCAATATCCTGAGGCTGTTAATTTTTTGTACATATCTTCTTTTTATTTTTCTTTTAAAAAGTTCTGTTTAAGCCTTAACTTCTCTGCACTATCGATCTCTTCTCTGGGTTGGCCCTACGCTTCTGTTTTCAAGCGCAACTGCAGTTAGCATTCTTGGATGGGATAGCCGAGTTCGAACCATTATCTCAATCAGCATGCCATATTCTGGTTAGGTTTTTGCATTTCTGGTTTGCATTCTATTCCATGTTAAGATTTTGATGACATTGAGGAACATAATTAGATTTATTAATTCAAGCTGTCTTAATTTTTTTTGTTTGTTCCCTCCATGCAGTGTTAGTTGGCGCCTTGAATGATCGTCTATTGTTTGTAAACCCAACAGAGATAAATCCTAGACAAAAGAAAGGTGTTGAGATAAGGAGTTGTCTTGTTGGTCTTCTTGAACCCCTTCTTATTGGATTTGCAACCATGCAACAACATTTTGAGCAGAAGCTCGATCTTTCTGAGGTTTTATACCAAATAACATCAAGGTTCACTTTGTTTCATATTTCAATTTTCTGGCATTCAAAAATCAAACCAAACACCACTAGCTAGGCTAGATTTGTTTTTCTGAGCTCCTTTTATTTTCTGTATCCAAGTCCTGCCAATTTAAGGATGCCAAGTTTTGTGTGCAGCTTCTTTTTGTTAAGATTTGTTAATCTGTTTGTGAATTCAGGTTTGATAGTTTGCGCATTACTCCAAGATCTCTGGATATTTTGGCTAAAGGGTCTCCAGTTTGCGGTCACCTTGCCGTATCATTGTCTCAAGCTGGTCCTCAGTTCACTCAGGTTTGTTATCTTGTTTATTAATGTACATTGGTTCTCTTGTTTCTTATGGTATTGTTTCTAAAGAATTCTTTGATGTTTCAGGTGTTGCGATGCATTTATGCAATCAAAGCTCTTCGCTTCTCGACTGCTTTATCAGTTTTGAAGGACGAGTTCCTGCGTTCCAGGGAATATCCTCATTGTCCACCTACTTCTCATTTGTTCCACCGCTTTCGACAATTGGGATATGCTTGCATTAAGTATGTTTATAATGTATCCATGGTTAGAGCTGATTTTTAGTTAACTGCATGATGAACATGCTTATGCTTATCATTCATTTTTGTGATTTAACTTTGTTCAGGGTGTTCTATACCTTCAACCATATTATTTGCTATTATTTATATTCTTGCATTGGATTGGATGCAAACTCAGATAAATCTAATTAGAGAGGCTCCTCTGAGAATTTAATGTGAGAAAGTTCATCTTACCTTACCATACACGTGACATTTTGAGATCATGAACCACAAGATATGGATGCAATCTGGATTTGTATTAATATGTTCAAGTGTATCCTATAAATCTCAAAGCAACATATGCATCTAAGATATCCTATGACATTGTAATTCTAAGTTGCTCAGGATTTTTATCCTGCATCACGTTACTCATCATGTTAGTAGCATCTCTTCATATTCTTCCATTACATCTACCATCTTTGTGCAAATGACTGAAGATGCAGAATTGCACTATCAACTGTTATTCCCGGTTAACAGTTTATTATCTGGGATTCCACTTCGTAAAGAGATGTTTCCCTTGAGATTTAACTTTATAATTGTTCTATGTGAATGAATTGTTTCTTTCTTTTCCTCATCTAATTTCCTTAAAATTTGCATTGCCATTGCCCATTTTATAGATAAATTATCCTTTCTTATTACTGTTACCTTTTTACGTTCTCATGATGGCCTGAGGTAATATCACAATGTTGTGCAGGTATGGTCAGTTTGATAGTGCCAAAGAAACTTTTGAAGTGATCGCAGATTATGAAAGTGTGCTAGATCTATTTATTTGCCATCTGAACCCGAGTGCCATGCGGCGTCTTGCTCAGAAATTAGAAGAGGCTGCCACTGATTCTGAGCTCAGGAGATACTGTGAAAGAATCTTAAGAATTCGTTCTACTGGGTGGACACAAGGTATCTTTGCAAACTTTGCTGCTGAAAGTATGGTTCCTAAAGGTCCTGAATGGGGAGGTGGGAACTGGGAAATCAAGACACCCACATCTCAGAAGGATGTACCTCAATGGGAACTATCAGGAGAGGTTATGCCATATATGAAGACAAATGAAGGTGGTATCCCAGCCATAATTGCAGATCATATTGGTGTATATTTGGGGGTTATAAGGGGGAGAGGTAATATGGTTGAAGTAAGTGAAACAAGTTTGGTTAAAGCATTTAGGGCAGGAAGTAGTGAAGTTAAGGTTCCCAGCTTGCCTGAATCGCTGTCCAATCCCAGCAAGCCTCCTGCAAATGGTGGTTCAAAAGGTGATAGTATTGCAGAAACCTTGTCTCGACAATTGGCAGGTGCTCCTGCACCTTCAGATGAGCAGGCAAAAGCAGAGGCAGAATTCAAGAGAACTTTATATGGTGTTGTTGATGGGAGCAGCAGTGATGAAGATGACGCAAAGTCAACAACTAGAAAGATTCAAATAAGGATTCGTGACAAGCCCAGTGCTCCTGCAGTTGATGTTAACAAAATAAAAGAAGCTACAAAACAATTTAAACTTGGTGACGGATTGGGTCCTCCAATGAGGACTAAGTCATTGTCTGGTGGACCCCAAGATATTTCACTTTTATCTGATCCAACTCCTGCAACAACTAGTGCAGCTGCTTCAGCTACTGTTGCTGATATGTTTGGGACAAACACTCCATTGCTTGCACCACCAGCACAGTCAAATCCAATGGTTATGGGCATGGGAGTTTCTGCAGGACCTATTCCAGAAGACTTTTTCCAGAACACAATTTCATCAATCCAAGTTGCGGCTTCTTTAGCCCCTCCTGGAACATATTTATCGAAGGTTAGTCAAGCCCCTCAAGGCCCTCAAGTCATGGAGGGAAGCAAATCAGCTCCTACGTCAAATGTGATGCCTGATATTGGCCTTCCAGATGGCGGGGTCCCACCCCAAGCCTCACAACAGGCAGCTGTTCCACCTGTGACCGTAGGGCTACCTGGTGGTGGAGTTCCCCCTCAGTCCCAGGCGCCTGCTCCCCAGACTGCCTTCACCTCGCAGCCTGTTGATCTGAGTTTACTTGAAGTCCCAGGTTCCACTGCTGCAACTGGTGCCTCGAAAGCTCAACCTCCTCCCCCGTCTCCCCCAACAGCTGTGCGCCCTGGCCAAGTAGGTTTCTTTTTTTGCTTTCTTTGAATTTAGCAACCATGCAATAATCCTGCTCTGAATTTTGTTTATTCTTTTGGTGCTGCTTCGTTGGCTCAGGTACCTCGTGGAGCTGCTGCTTCAGTTTGCTTCAAGACAGCACTTGCTCACCTCGAGCAAAATCAACTTCCTGATGCACTTTCCTGTTTGGATGAAGGTTTCTTGGCTCTTGCCAAGGATCAATCTCGTGGGGCTGATATTAAAGCACAAGCTACTATTTGTGCCCAGTACAAGATTGCTGTGGCTTTACTTCAGGTATTATGACTGATTTTGTGTTTTACCTGCTGCTACCTCCTTCAGAATAAGACATTCTCTATTAAATCATTCTGGATATACAAATCGGATATCTGGTTATAATGATCGATGCATTGATGTTATGCTCCTTTGAAAATGTGTTCATGTTTTGTGTGCCTAGAACTTATAGAGGACTACATAAGACAATTTTTTTTATGACCTCAAAATTACCAACAAATTGAAATCAAAGACCAAGTTGGATGGTTACATCTTTATGTCTTTATTGTTCATGTCACATGACATTTTAACATGACAATTTCTTGCTGGCGCTCTCAAAAGCATTTTGACATCAAAAATTGCCTCAAACCATGATAACATGGCTCAATTACGCATTGGCCTGGACCATAGTTGCATCAGTAGTAAAGGAATTAGAAATTTGGTAACTAACAATAAATTAGATTTTGATGAGCACTTCATCAGCATGATTTAAATCTCTACAATGCTATAGGTTTAAGTTCACACATTTCTTTGGTGTTGCCACAGGAAATCGCACGGCTGCAGAAAGTCACAGGCGCCAGTGCTCTCAGTGCCAAGGATGAAATGGCGAGACTGTCTCGCCATCTTGGATCCCTGCCTCTTCTTGCCAAGCACCGCATAAACTGCATAAGGACAGCTATAAAGCGGAATATGGAGGTACAAAACTACGCATATGCAAAAGTAATGCTTGACCTCCTGCTCTCCAAGGCACCTCCGAGCAAGCAGGATGAGCTCAGAAGCCTTATTGATATGTGCGTTCAGAGGGGCCTAACCAACAAATCCATTGATCCCTTGGAAGACCCTTCACAGTTTTGTGCCGCCACCCTGAGTCGCCTATCAACCATTGGCCATGATGTTTGTGACCTCTGCGGCGCAAAATTCTCTGCCCTCTCCACACCTGGTTGTATCATTTGTGGTATGGGAAGCATCAAAAGGTCAGATGCTCTTGCAGGCCCTGTACCCTCACCTTTTGGTTGATATGTTACTTGGTTTGTGTCATGTACAAAGCTATCAGAGTGAGTAACTGTGTTGTGTGTATTTTTCTCTGGCTTGAGATATTAGTGTAGGCTCACACAAAATGCTGTCTGGGACTGTGAGAAGTTCCCTGGATATAGATGATTTTTTGACATCATTTGATTCGTGCTGCTTGTAAAGATTCATTTGATTTATTATTCATCTAGGCTTTTTATTTTTTTATTTTTTAATATTCATAATCATATTCATGCATGAACCAAGTACATCTCTAGAGTTGCAGGAGTTGTATTCGGATGAAGATCCGATAACAAATCGGGTCGGATTTTCCCCCCGGTGTCTGGCGTTATCGGGTTTCAATTCCATTCCATTCCATCCGTTTGGTTACTCGAGTCGAATGTCTTCGTCTCGCTTCCTCCATCTCTCACGCCGCGCGCTCCACATCGTCAAGCCTTCATTCGAAGCCCACGAGATCGATCTCATACGATGCCTCTCCCTCCACGACCTGCGCACCGCTCGCCGTCTCCTTGCCGACGACATTCCCCGCCAAACTTCTCTCCTCTCCCGCCTCGCCCGCTTCGGCTTAATCGAGGAGGCACGCCTCCTCTTCGATCTCATGCCCCGCCGCTCTCTCATCACCTGGAATGCCATGCTCTCCGCCTATTCCCGCATCCCCTCTCTCCTCCCCTCCGCCCGCCAGCTCTTCCATCAGATGCCGCACCGCAACGTAATCTCCTTTACCGCTTTCCTTTCCGCCCTCTCCCACTCCGGCCTTATTACCGAAGCCCTCGAGCTCTTCCACTCTATGCCGGATCGTAACATCATCACGTACAACGCCATGGTCTCCGCCTTAGTTCGTAGCGGCAAACTCGAAGACGCACGCAAGCTGTTCGACGATATGCCTGAGAGGAACTCAGCCTCATGGAACGCGCTCATATCCGGGTACGCCGAGCGCGGGCGCATGGCCGACGCGCGGCACCTTTTCGACCAGATGCCCGATCATCATCGCAACGTGGTCTCTTGGACGGCCCTCATCGCTGGATATTGCCGCGCTGGCGACGTCTATGAGGCGTACGATCTCTTCTCCATCATGACCCCGATTCGCAACGTTGTCACTTGGACGGCTATGATTGGAGGTCTCGTTTGGAACGGGTTCTACGAAGATGCGCTACTCCTTTTCAAGAAGATGATGAATCGGACGGCTGACGTTAAGCCAAACAAGGAAACCATACTTTCACTCATCTACGCCTGCCCCGGGATCGGGTTTCCTCGTCTGGCCGCACAAATCCACGGATATCTGACCGTCCATTACATGGACGGTGATGATCGTGATGGGAGGCTATCCAAGGGTCTGATTCACATGTACTCACGATACAGGCTCATGCGCTCAGCCCGTTGGATATTTAACACGAAAAGGACCACATGCGACGCGGTGTGCTGTCAGTCGTTGATCGAGGGCTATATAGGAATCGGACGGCTAGATGAAGCCCGGCGGTTGTTCGACGAGATCACCTGCAATCTCGACGCAATCTCGTGGGTCACCATGATCATCACGTGGACCACCATGATCACCGCTTATTTCAACGGCGGAGATGTTTCCGAAGCTCGCCAGCTGTTCGATCGGATGCCAGAACGTGACGCAGCGGCATGGGCGGCCATGATCTCAGGGATGGTTCACAACGAGATGACTCCAGAAGCGTTCGATGTTTTCCTCGAGATGCGTGCCGAAGGATTCGCGGTGATGGACCATGCGTTCGCTTCACTCTTAGGAACCGTCGGATCGATTTCTTGCCTCGAGATCGGCGAACAGCTGCACGCGCTGATGATTAAGACCAGGCCGGTGACGGACACGATCCTTTGCAACGCGCTCGTGGCGATGTACGCCAAGTGCGGTGACGTGGCGGGTGCAAGGGACGTGTTTAATAGCATGGTATCACGTGATGTGATATCATGGAATTCGATGATTATGGGCTTGGCCCATCATGGGGAGGCCCATGAGGCGTTGATGATGTTCGATGAGATGGTGACACGTGGAGGGGTGGGGCCGGACGGCGTCACGTTTCTGGGTGTGTTAACGGCGTGCGGGCATGGCGGTTTGGTGGAACGGGGTTTGGAGGTGTTCAGTTCGATGGGTTCGGTTGAACCGGAGATGGGGCACTATGCTAGCGTTGTTGATATGTTGGGCCGGGCCGGGAGGTTTGAGGAGGCGGCCCGGTTCGTGAAAGAGATGCCGGTTGAGCCGGGGTTGGCGGTGTGGGGGGCATTGCTTGGCACGTGCGGGATGGGGTCGGATTTGGGCTCTGCCGGCGTGAGGAAGCGGGTTGGGGAATGGGCCGCCGAGAAGGTTTTAGAATTGGACCCGATGAATGGGGCGGCCCATGTGGCTTTGTGCCACGTGTACTATAATGAGAAGATGGGACACGTGGCGGAAGGAGAGGTGAGGGAAGTCATGGCTAGAAAAGGTTTGAACAAAGTGGCTGGCCGTAGCTGGATTGTGCTCTAGAGACTAGAGTCCATAACTTGACGAGGTAGAAAATTCATTTATTATTAAAATTTAAAGGGTTATATATAACATGCTTTTTTTTCCCGAGAACTTTTTTTTATTTTCCCATCAAACGTTAAAAAAAAAAAAATCTACGTATAAATAATCCAAAATTTTTTCTTAATATATTATTTTTCTAGATAGGTAGAATATCATTTATCTCTTGATTTACCGGTAACAAAATTACTGTGATAGTGAAATTTTGAAACGAGCATTGCAGGGTCTTTAATCTAAGTAGTACTAATCCCATTTTTATATTTCATAGAAATTTTTATTATTTAGATTTGAAATGTACTTGATACAACAGTGTTAAAAAATCCTTAAGTAGGGTAGCAAGTTTACATCTCAATTTTTATGTCTTATACATAAGCCAAATAATCAATTTTCGATAATGCATGTATTTGACTTGTGGCTTGTTGATTTTATTAAAAATACATTTTTTTAAACGAGTGTTATAAATGTATATATATATAAGGATGAGTTTCCTACCAACGTCCGTAGATTTCAAATCTACAGACGTTCATCTGAACTGTTAGAATAAAGAGTGGGATGCACAGTGATTGCACGTGAGCCGTCCAAATCAGTTAAATTCAAATCAAAATTAAGAATACCATACCAATCTATTCGGTCAAAATACATTTTTTATTATGAGTACTATTTATCAACTCGCCTCTCACTGTCTCTCTTCCTCAACATTTCTCTAATTTTGTAAGCTCCCATGACGTTCCTATGAATGTCCCCAAAGTATACCCATATATATATATATTACATATATGTGGATACTACCACCGTTGTTAATTGTTGGTTATTTGAGTAAATTATTAAATTTTATTTATAAAATTACAATTTTGTATGTACTTTTATTAGATGCATAAACATAATAATTATAATTTTTTTTAAAAAATATACATTTGTTTTATAAATGATTTTACCTAAAATTTATAAAATTATTAAAAATAAATGTATAATCCATATATTTTATAAATGTATAAACGATATTTTCCCTACATAGGCTAGACTCTAGAGCTTATATATAAAATCGGAAATTCAACTTTTTAAGGATTTTTGTAATTTATGGTTTTAAAAGGGCCATAATATGCCCACTGCCCAGCGAAAATCTACATTATTTGATAAAATTACAAGGCTTGTTTCGCAAAGAGAAGGAAAACTTAGAATTTTTTACATCTGTACCCAAGAAAGTTCTTAAAATTATATATATGTAGATATATCCATCAATAAAACTAAATACCATGTATATATTTTAAAATTTAATTTGTTTGTATATATATATATATATATATATATATGAGAATAAGTTTTCTGCGGATTGTTGGTAGACGTCCGCAATTGAAAACAGGACCCAATTATAGAGAGAGTTAGAGAGGAACGGGTGAGTTAGGGTGTGCTTTTGTATTTTAGTTTAAGTTGCTGTAGGTTGAGTGGAAATAAAATTTAATGGTTTTGATTTGTTAAAATACTATGTTGTAATTGATTGAACTGTTCAGATCAAATACTGTGTATCCCACTTTTCACTGTGTTAATGTTCTTAAGTACAATAACTAAATTGAAAATTTTTTAGCAGATGATACTATTTGTCAAATAACAATCCAACATGCCAGGATCAACATCCTTAGAATTGGAATCTATAAACGCACGTAGAATATGTGCCCTCTATATAAGGACCGATAATCTAAAGATGTTCTTAGATTTAAAAATTTAGGGATGTCTCACAAATCTAACTGTTTTATTATAAATATAATCTCGGAGATAGGAATAGCATCAGTAACTCCATCTCCGGGGTTAGTAATGAAACAAGAGCCATTAGATAGATGATCAATTGGCTGCTGTGAAGATACCCGTAAATTTATTTTCTAGGATGTCCCAGGATATATATATATATATATATATATATATATATATATCAAAGTGAAATTTGGTATAATTGAAAGGGTGTATTAACCGAATTTTGGTAAACGCTCAAACTTCCAACATAAATAATAAATAAGTCTTCTTTCAGGGGGGTTTACATAAAAATACACCCAAAGAAAAACGAAATTCTCTCTTGGAAAAATTTCTCAGAAAAGAAAGAGAGCTCGGTTGCTCGCCCAGCGCGCGCTAATGGCCGCGATTGAAGAAGATCGCGAGGTGGAGATCATCCTCAAAGCCATCGGCCCCGGTCAACCCAGCAAGATCACACTCCCCTCCATCATCAAGGTTCGCAAATCCTCCATTTTGATCCAAATTTCTTGTTTCTTGATCTCAGAAACCCTAACAATCACAGGCTTGCGATTTGAGAAGATTGGTCGCCGGCGAGCGTGGCCTCCCGGCGGACCGGCTCAAACTCGTCCTTCGAGGGAAGATTCTTCACGACAAGAAGAATGGCCGTGGTGATGGTGATGATTTGCTCGTCAAGCTTGATAACGGAGGTCCTTTCTCCATTGCCATCCTCTTCCCTTTTCTTTCCCTTTTTTCCTTCTTCTAGGGTTTATATACTATGTTTCTTCATCTAATGTCATGGATTTGTGCTATGTTCTATCTTGAAAAATGAAGCCTTTATAGCTTAAAATTTTTTTTATCTTTGATCTGGATGTATGCTTTTATTCATATTTATGCAATTGTGATGGAAAAATTTTTTTATGCTGTTCAAATTCTTGTCATTGTGTTTCTTTTGACATGTTATTGTTTTTTTAGATTCTCTCATGGTTGCTGTTATTCCGAAACCACCTGCTAAACATCTTCATGAGGATGATGATGACGAAGATGATGACTTGGTTAGCTAATTATACTCAACAATCTATGCTACCTGGGAATTCCTTTATTCATGGAATTTTAGTAATTGTTTTTTGTTTTTGTTATCTTTGCTCTTTTATGGTTTGCATATCCAGAAGTTTAGGATTCCAACATCGGCGAGCCGGTGGAGGAGACGGCTTTTTTATTTTCTCCGTGACAAACTGAGAGTGCCTGGTAAGCAAGCAACTGATTGGAGAGCATATTGGTTTTTGAATGAGGATGATTTGCAGATCACATGACTGCATTTTTTATTAACTTCAATAGATATCCTGTTGATGGCAATTTTCTCTATCAGTCTGAAGGCTTGGGCTTGTATTGTTCTCTGGTTTTCATTGGCACCTGTTGCTCACAGATGGGATCTAGGGCCTGTATATGTAAGCATGCTTTGTAACCTGAACTTTGCCAGTGATTTTAGATCTAAGTGTTTACTTTTGATATGCTATATGTGGTTGACAACTGGATTACAAGCATCAAATGATTCAAATTGGATATAGATAGTTGTTTTCTACTAAAGATTTACTGGATTCAATGTACCATGCAGATTCTTGGGACTGGGTTTCTGATCATAATTCTAAATCTTGGAAAGAGACAACATGGTGATTTGAGGTAATTGTCTTCTTTGCAGCTTAATTTATTTTGTTTTATCTTTGTTCTTCTGATTATTGGGATAGTTTGATTATCTTCTCATCTTTTTCATGGTATTTTTGTAGATTGTTTTACTGTTTTAGTGCTTTATGACCAAGTCACATCGTTTCTGCGAGAACTTTTATTGGCTGTGACATTATTAACAGTGTTACTTAAACATTCAACCCTAAACATCATTCAGGACAAATAATGGATCTCAAAACACATTGTGTTTGTGAATTATTATCACATGTCAAGTAAAAATTTACGTGTTTAGACTTTATACACATGTTAGACGCTGAACCGACATTGTAAATTGATCTATTTTTTATACTCTGTTCTCTGATCGATAGTTCACCTTGTGATTTTCTGCAGCGCATATTCGATATTCAATGAAGATTTTATAGAGCTGCCTGGTACACTTAATGCAGATCGTCTTGACAGAGACATCAGAGCTGGACAGCTTTGAGCCCA
Organism: Dioscorea cayenensis subsp. rotundata; assembly: GCF_009730915.1. Taxonomy (NCBI): domain Eukaryota; kingdom Viridiplantae; phylum Streptophyta; class Magnoliopsida; order Dioscoreales; family Dioscoreaceae; genus Dioscorea; species Dioscorea cayenensis. Next base: position 3,913,739 of record NC_052481.1, on the reverse strand, counting down.
ATAGTGTGATTTTGGAACTTTTCTATGTGTAGCATATGCCCTGAAAGTAAGACTGTCTCTACTTGTAGAAATTTAGCACACAAGATCTCTTATGTGGCCAACTGATGATTTTCTTAGTTTGAAATTTGAATGTATTATTAGTCCTCCTTTAATTTTTATATATATATATATATATATGTAAATATTTTACAATTATATGTATGAAGTATCAGCTACTAGTAGTCCTGAAAGTTTTAATCATTGCTTATTTTTTATCCCTAAAATATAAAAACATACATTTTAATCCAAAATTACACAGATCCATTTGTTCTGGCTCTTTTATATAGATGTCTTTTTTGTGAATTCAGATACAATAAAGAGGTCAAAATGAATATTTTCAGACATTTGCAAACATTTCATTACTTTAACATAAAACTACTATAAAAATATTAAAAATAGCAGCAGAACAAAAAAAGAAAAGAATAAATATTTATCTCTTTGTCTACAGTATTGAATTGACAAATGATCAAATATATATATATATATATATATTAATGGCACAAGTGAGTGAAGGTGAAGAGGAAAGTATCAAAGATTTATAAACCTACAATTCCTTCTGATTTCTCCATCATCTCCAGTGAGCACATTGATGCTTCCCATTTTAATTATAGAACTCACAAAATCTCTGAAAAACAAAGGTTGGCTCAGTGCATAAGCCCACACCAATCTAACAACATCACCATCTGAGTCTTCTGAAACAAGTGCACCATCACTCTCCAGCAAACCTTTACCTTCAAGTATATTATGGTAATACTGATTATCAAATCTTCTTGATGTCTTAAAGTCCAATGGTGCTAATCCATTGTCCCTCCCTGATTCCGGGCATATCGAACTCAATGTTCGACGAAAAACATAGCTTCTATCGTAGTACTTTTGTTCTTCGTATGTTTGCGGGTTGTAAATCCTGCTTCTAAAGCTCAGGCATCGCGATCTTCCGATCGTATGGCCACCTGCATATCCAACTTTTAATGAAAAAAATTTCTGTACATTTTTATCCTAGGAAGTTGTTCATCGTGCCGTATTTTTTTTTTTTTAACTGATAACTAAAAGAATCTGGTTCTGGTTCCTCAACTTAATGACATTGTTTATAAATGATTACCTGAGAGAGCTACTAAGTCTTGGATGTCCAGACCATGAGAATTGAAGTTGGCAATGAGTTGCTCTAGTGTAAAGTTTGGTGCAGGTATGAACTGATTTGCACCACTGAAACTTGCTTCCAATGAATCCCTCCTGCCAAGTTCTACTTCCCATCCAGGCCCTCCTCTCTAAATTTGCAGTTAATATTCATATACAAATAAACAAAAATCAGTTGAAGATACTGTTTCATTGCTAGAGTTCTTCTCAGTAATATGTAAATGAAACTTTTAATGTTTAAGTCTTTTTATTATACGAAACGAAGTTTGCTGAACCTGTCATTCTGTCGCTTTGCAGATAGATTTTGATTTATGACCAAATACTATATGTTCAGTCAATTATGCGGCGGATCACCAAAAATCGGTTAAAATTATTGTTTCATTCCAAGAGTTCTTCATTGGTGTTTTGTAAAGGAAACTCAGTGTGATGGTACTAAGTTTAATGTGTTTCATGATCAAATGCAGGAAGTTCTGTAAAATATGCAGCAATGTTAATCAAAGATGAGAACATACCAGTTCAACAGCATCTCTAGCGACAAGGGCAAGGATATCAGCACAGGACACAGTAAGCGGGCACACCTCCTCCAATGCTACCTTTATTTGATCGATCACCTCGAAACCTCGCAGTGAATTTTTATTCGGAGTTGCTTGCTTTTCACTGACAATATCTAATGTATCATCCAAAAGAACAGACGCGTCACATCCCTGCACAACACAAAATCTGCTTGAGTCAGTATAAGAGAAAAATCGAGCAATTAAACATCATGAGCAGAGATTGAAACCAGAACAAAGCAGTCATGGAAGTGAAGACGGAGTAACGCTGCTGCCATCAGAGGATCTCTATACAATACTGATGCCACATTCTGCCGAACAATTTCCTCTGCCAGAGGGCATGATTCTCTGTAGTAATGCGGATAAAGTGATTCGCAATTGCATGGAACCGAGAAAAAAGTCAGTATCAACAATGGAAACATGAGCAAGACTTTCTCCATCAGATAAGTTTACTGGATGAAATTGCTTCAAACAGAGATGCAATGAGGATGAGACATTTATATAATCTGCAGATGACCAAGTCAAACCTTAGTCTGTTTCTAATTCCTTTCTCAGGTTCTCCACCCACTAGTGTAGAGTTAGCTAGAGAAGATATACCTACTTCAACCAACTTGTTTCAACACTCAACTGCTTGCTATATATTAAACCGATATAACCTTGAACAATTGATAAAGTAGTATTCAGTCAAGACTGTGATTGCAACCATTTGTACTTGTTCAAACAAGTTTATATCATGTAAACAAAACTCAACTGCTTGCTATATAGTAAACAGATAATACTTCGAACAATTGATAAAGTACTATACATTTGAGGCAGTGATTGCGATGGTTTGCGCAGGTTGAAAATAATAATTCTGGAATATTCAGAAAAAAAGAAAATAGTAAGAGAATAGAGATCAGTATGAAAAAGAACACCCATGCACAAAAATAACAGAAAACTATTAGAGGATTTTGATATTTCTGAACATTTGTTGTTAGTGTTTCTCATTCAATGAATTTGTAAAAAAAAAAAGACAGAAAATACACAAGCAATACGAAAACTGCTAGAGGATTTTGATATTTCTGAACATTTGTTGTTAGTGTTTCTCATACAATAAACTTGTAAAAAAAAAGACAGAAAATACACAAGCAATACAAAACCTTTTGTACTTCACCCTTCAATTCTCAAAACCTATACTTTGATCCATGTCCCGGCATCAATTGCTTTAGATATAACAGCCATTTAAAAGTTCTGTAATTTATTTCTCCCAGATATTGTACATAAGTTTCACCACTGGAACTAGAATCACACAAAAATCTAAAAACTCCTCACTGAGTTCAACAAGCCACATGAGCACACACCCTATTCTAGAGTCGATAATTCTGGACTTTAATTATTTAATTCTCCACCAATTATCTATGGTCATGTTGAGTCCATCCAAAAAAAATATTTATGGATTGAGGTGTTATATTTCTGATTGCCACCAGGTGACGAAAGTTCCTGCACGTTAAAGAACGGTGGACAGCATCAAAAGCCTAATAATAGAAACTAGGTTAAGTTCAAACTAAAATGTGGTTATTATTGATTTTTCTTAGTTTTAAAGCATCAATTAATTAATAGGTGATAACTCTTACATGGTAATGCATCATCCTTTCTCTTCACAGCAGAACACTTCAGGTAGCAAGCCGGCATTAGTGACATTCAGAACCCTTTGGAGTTTCCTCTGGTCAAAAACTTCAACTTCAACTGAGAAGATAGAGCTCACAGGACGATGATCCGAGATGTCTAGCTCCGACCTCTGGTAAGAAAGCTGTTTAATACCTTTTCCAGACCAAAGTATACGATCACACCTAAAGAAATTGCAAAGGAGTTTATCATTAGTGTCAAATCTACATATCAATGAATATGAACAATTATTAAATGGATAGCCAAAAACACAAGGCTAAATCATTTAGATAAGCAAAAAATTGTTTTTCAAGCATTTTAATGGCCTAATTATACTTGATTTGATGATCAGGATGTGCATATAAAGTATACATGTGATCACATTCAATAAAATTTGGATTTAGTCGAGACTAGATGATATATATGTAGAGAGAAAGAGAGAGTACCATGCCGGGGATCTCTTCTTTTCACCTTCTCTGGCATTTTCGCCAACATACCTGTTGGAGTTTATGACATACTTGTAAGTTGGTGGGAAATCAATAGGGCCCTCCTTCCATCCATCAAATATCCTACCATATCTTAGCTCCTTCGCTAGCTATTACATTAAACATGTACATTTTAATCATATAATTAGCAGAAGTAATATAGAAACAACCCAATGAAATCAGTGTGTAGTTACTTCCTGGTAAAAACATCATCTTAACTGAAAGCAGTGTAATAGACCTACCTGATCACTGTTGATGAGTTCGTCCCACTGTTTCTTAGCAACCATTTCCCTTACTTCAGCATCCGGCAAATTAAGACGATAGTTCAAATCGCCAAACCAAAATATACGACTGCTCTCATTCAGAGAGAGGCCGAATCACCCATCAGATTATGAAAATAAAATATGTACATTATAATCCTATAACTAGATCTGAGTACAACCGAAAATTAATGGTGCAGTTTACTTTAATTTAATTTTACAGGACTTTGAACATAAATAAATAAACACATCAATTCTGAATTTCTTTAATAGTTCTAATTCAATCTAACATTTGTTTTCAACGGTTGTCATTAATGATTAATCAAATAAGAAATGTTGTTTTAGGACTGGAAGAATGCAGGCAAAGCAAAGATAAGTCGTCTATTAATTAAATAGATAATCTATGATAGTGAAACAATACTTACTCATGACAAGGGATTGTCTTGGGTTGATCAACATCTGAAATACCAGAGAACCGTGTGCGTTGTAAGATATCATAGACATCGGAGTTGCGCTTATGTTGATCTCCTTCTTTGTGGCCGGATGTCAGATGAGAACAGACGAAACAAAAACGAGTTTGGAAGAGTGACATACTTACAGAAACAGAACCCTGTAGCAATGCATTTCCAAATTAACAAGCAGGAAAACAATGTCTCATGTATCAAGAAATGGAAATAAACACTGGGGATTCAGAGAGGTTAACATAGAATAACCTTGTTTCCCATGTATCCCATTATACCAACACCAACTGGTGACACCTTCAAATTGTTTATATGTCTCCTAAGCCTCCTAGACACCCAAATTGATATGTAAATACCAACCATTTGCTTGCTAACGATCCGCACATATCTAGCCCGGGGCTTTGCATATTCATCGCTAGCTCCATCTTCACATTTGTCAGTCACATATTCCGGAATTGAATTTCCCTCTTTAGACAACTTGTCAGAAAAATCATCAAATGTATCAAGATCAGACACCTTTTGCTCCTGATGCCAGAGCATCCCAAGGTTCCCAGAGCTGTGATACACTCTTTTCAATCCAATATTGAATTGCACATTGAAGGAGTCTGCAAATTGAGATTTCTCCATCAAATCAAAGCCGCTGCTTGGGACATTGCTCAAGACTCTCCTCAACTTAGTTCCAGATTGCAAAGGTTGTGGTGGGGTATCTAATGAATATTCAGGCCAGTCAAGCTTAGTCACATGATCAATGTTAAGCACGCCATTCTCCTCCTGAAATCTCTTCCTCAGATTAATATGTTCATCCTCATCTTCTTCAACAATATTGCTTGTAATGGTCACTATAGGCACAACTGAATTATTTAAAAGCTCCCTATTAGGAATCATGTTGTTAGACACAGGTGATGGAGGAGCACTATGACTTTTACATGCTGGCTTTGGCTCTGAAGACTTATTTAATGCCCTCCGAATTATGGCCTCCCATTTTGGGATTGGCCTGCTATCTTCTGCTCCCAACACATTACCAGCATTCAAAGGAACTACCTCTTGAAAACTGCAGGAAACAAAGACATCAGATAGGACTGCATGGTACATTTTAACAATCAAATTCATCATCACCAACTTTCAAGAAGCAAAATAAAAAAGTCACACATTTGAACAGATAAAATTCCTCTTGTGAAGATTTGATCTCATGTGTATTTGCATATCCTTGACACTAATAAAACACATCCATATAGGATGGATTACAAATATTTTGATTATTAAAACTCGATATACAAAAATACACTCACCCAAGAATGTACAAATCTGCTAGATCTCCTGTACAAAGCCACTGATCAATCTCGAGATCATCAGATGGGACTCTTCCAGCAACATTCCATGATCCTATCATGACCCTGTTGATTAAACTCATCAAAACCTGAGCATAAATTAAATTTCATCTAATCCTCAGTCAGAACCATATGATGAAGTGTGAGAAATCAAACCTCACATCCTTTTTATTTATATATTGAATCCGCAAAGTCTCTGATTTTCTTCTCCTCAGTCTTGATGAGGCACCCTTCCTTTGAAACTCTATGTGCAATAGAAGAAAAAATTGAGGTATATGTAGAATGATGAATTAAGAATAAAATAAATTAAAGGTGCACATGGAAATATTAGTGTTGCTAGCCTTCAATGAATGGTAGTAGATGAATGAAGAAAGACCGATCAAGAAAAGCCAAAGCTTGCAAAACAAAAGAACAAATTTCCACTTGGTAATCCTCCATAAGCAGCTTAAGTTGGATACAACCCTTTGCTCATGAATATAAAGGAAAGTGCCATCTATAATTAGTTCTTCTAAACAGCTAATTCATTTCAAAGGAAACTTAACCATGGATGTGCCCTGAGATGCAAACATTAATGACAACAATCAAACTAATTAAAAGTTTATTTAGATGTATTTTTTTATTGTAATGTTCATTTTGTCCCATGTATTTTCAAGATGGTCAACATGAGTCTTGCGTATTGTTGAAATTGTTCATCACCATACTTGTTGAGTTCAACATATATATTATTTACTATGCCCATGTCTGTTGAGGTGGTGGGCTAAGGTGGCATCATCTGATTTCATGTTGGCTCCCATAAGGCATTATTATTTTTCAAAAAAAAAAAAATTGGAGAAATTTTGTTGGAGACGATGACATGGCGAACTGCCTGTGATCTACGACATTTTGAAAATACATGTACATGAGCAAAAAATAAACTGTTAGATCTTATATTTTGATACTAGTGGACCCTATATGGGCTCTATATGGACTTAGGGGCCTTACACCAAAAAGTTTCAAGACTTAGTGGCTCAACCTCTATACCTATATATAAACCCATTACACTTCTATTACACAACCGATGTGGTATTATATTTCCAACATAAACAAATGGTCAAATATACGAACAAATAATGTGTTTAAAACTGCAATTTTTGTTACATTACCATAATCATCACCCGGTAAATGATTACATCATTAACGTCATCAGTTAATGAGAAAGTATCTGCCAGCACCCAAAAATTGACCAAAATAACACCTTTGAAAACCAATATTAGAACACTAGACAGAAAGATGAAGCAATTGCTTGGGCTTCGGCAAACGTCGATAAAGTGTTTTGGTTGTATCCAACAATTAACTAGCACAATCTAGTGTGCAAAAGAAATGAGATAATTAATGTATTCAATTAATCCATTTCAGAATGGAAACATACTGAAGGCCAAGCCAAACTATGTAGTATTATGTAGATTTGATCATAGTAACAAAAATTTAGTTAATCGGAATTCTTGATAAATGAATAACAACAAAAAAGACAAACATTTGCTTCAAATTTGCTATTACCTGAAGTTTGAGTAGAGACTGCATTTTCGCTGCCCACTGCTTGAATGACCCATTCCCTTCTAACATTCTTTGTCTCTTTAAAATATTTGGAAGATAATCTCCATCAGTGGGATGAATCAATTGAAGTGCATGAAAACAATTTTAAAAAGAAATCTGTAAAAAGGATATAAATAACTAACCATCATCTTCACTCTCAGTATCAACCTCATCCTCACTGAACTCATGCACCTTTGGTTTAATATTTAACCACTTCCTCATTACAATTGAAGGCCAAAAGGGCTGCAAGTAAGGAGGACCAAAAGTTAGCAAGTGCTTAATAGTCATAAGCAAAGGCTAAGAATCTCTCAAATTATAATGTAATCAAGTACAAATAGATGAACAAATAGATGAATTTTCACCTCTGAACGTTTTCCCTTTCGGGTTTTCATGGTTGACACTTTAACAGTACTTAGATGCAGTCCTCAGAAGCACGCACTCTTGTTCCCAGTTCCGGTTATATATATTCAGCCTGTATTGTGTCATTCCAAATTAAAGTGCACTGAAACTCCCTGCCACAGAAACTCTGGTTACAATTGCACAAAAGTTGAACATTGGTGTGGTGGTCCCCTCCAACAATAGGAAAAGATAGCCTATAGGGGGCCAATATATGGATTAGAAGTAAAGAAAAGATTGTGGTCAAGGTGTAGAGCAGGCAGCTTAAAATGCAGCAAGTTGCATGAAAAGAACAACAGCCACAAGATGAGAAAATAGCTTTCAGTGAAAAATTCAACTCAAAATGTCCCTTCCTGACTACTTCATACGAAGACATCACTTTCAACACCCAAAAGCTGGACTTCAATATTTCCACCACCTCCCACTAGTTCAAATCTTCATCTTTTTTTAATAGCGTTTCTCTCGAGGAAATACATTAGTTCAAGGATTGGGAGGTACACATAGAAGTTGGGATAACTAAACTCAGATATCCATCCAGCATGGCATGTACTACCCAGAACCTGCACGGCATTGATGGAGACATGCACCATAGTGTTGCCCCATTCTAATGGCAAGGAATGAACGGGTGCAGATGGTGATATTTTGGAGCCAAAATCTGGCCACCAGTATTTAAGAATAAGCATGAAAAAGAATTGCTTGTGACAGCTGTGGATGGTCCTGACTTTACCTCTTTCACATTTTCATCAGAATAACAACGTAAAAGAAACACTGATCGAGTGAATAAGAGGTACAGAGAAAACCAAGAGAGTAGAAAAGAAAGACAGAAAGAAGAGACCAAAATTAGTAGGCCTGCGGGCCAGCACGCTGAAAGAGCAAAGGGACTAAGAAGCACTTCAGAGTCAGATGCAATGGGACAGGAAATGATTGTGATGGCTGTTGAAATTTAGCATTTGAAAAAAAAAAATCCACTTAGCACCAATTTTGTTCACTATAGACTACAGTTGAAAGCGAAACTTCTGCTGATTTCATGTACTCAGACTAGTTATCTTAACTACTTCTCATAATAATCTATAGCAATTTGTATTTGGATAATTAGTAAAAATATAAAATAAACTAAAGGCAAGAGAAAGAGAGTTAATCTGCTCACCTGAACCACCAGTGGGTAGTATTTTGTTTGGACATTATAAGATAATACTACGTCGACAAGTTCGGTGGACATAACTATCAGTCTAGCATAGTTTCATCCGGATTGGTGTCGTTTCAAGTGGTTGCCAGTGAAAGATTATCCTAGAAACTCTGATGCAGACCCTCGATGAAGTGCTTATGATGTTCATAAGGGAGTGCAACACACACTCATGGTCCACAACTGATAGTCCCCACATTAGACCGACATTGATCTTTCAGAAAAATCTTTTAATAAAGTATGCATGACAGCCAACACCATTTGGGTAGGCCAATCTAGTTGAGGTGCACAGCTGAGAAGTTATGATCAATTGATTCGTTGTAATCCAACAGAGGAAAGGACTGTTGCTTTCTTGGTTGTTCTTCTTGGTAGCCTTCTTAAGCAATCCTGCTAGATCTACCATGCAAAACGACTACAGTGATTGCAGAGACCACAGCCATCCTCTCAGCATTCATAGCACCAAGTCAAGAATTCATCCTATAAAAAAAAAGGTGTTAGAAAGTATCAGATGCTAAACTTGTGCTTTAAACAAATGTGCTCTTGCAATACTTTTCTTGTGAGGATCAGATTAACTGTCAGATATTAATGCAATACTTGTTGGTGAAGAACCTGACCTGTGATGACTGCAAGGGGTTTTCAAGAGATTGCTTGCACTAAGATACTTGCTATTATAAACATGACACTAGAGTTGGTATTGCTTAACTGGAAATTTCTCATGTGTCATTTTACTGTAAAAACCATCAGACCGAAATAGATAGAATGCCTACATAATAAGACCAGAAGAAAGGCAAAAAACCAAAACTGGAAAAGATGCCTGCCACCAATAATTCTTAAGTATAGTTTCAGCTACTGCCAATTGATACTGATAGATTCCCTTGAGTTCAAGATTTGTCTGATTGCTGTCACAGTAGAGCGCTGGAAGATTGACAATATGATCCTCTAGTATAGAAATATCAGTATTTCAGTGCCAGGTCATGGTATGGTCATCTCCAGTACAAAACATTGGATCTGGCTCAGCAATAGCACCAACAAGAAAAAGTACAATTCTTGAAGCTGTGGAAACCGTGGCAGTATCTGACAATCAATACCAGCTTTTGACTGTGCTGAGAAAGACATCAGAGAAAGCATTAAAAACATTGTATATAAGAATGAGAACCATCTCCAGATAAGAATTCATGAACAAAACCATCAAATTTGTGTTCCTGGAGAGGCCTGATTCTCTGAATGTTCACAAAGCAACTCACACCATGTACCAGTAACAACAATTCACCATATATTACGAACTACGCATGCCACCAACAGTGCAAGTTAAAGAGTGACATTCAACTTTAAATAGACGTAATCAGGACAACTGGCCCATCCTATCAGTCATCACAAGTCTAGTGTCTACATTATTGTCAAGAAAAATATCCAAATTGTATCACCAAGTCCTTAATGAAAGACATAATTATAAAGATACTGATCAAGTTGTCTGTGTGCAATCTCAGTAGATACAAATAAATCACAGGAAATTTAGACCGATGCTTGAATAGTCACAAGTCGCTTGAGATGAAATAAATAAATGGCACTACAAGTGCCAATCAAAGATAAGAAACCCTAGAATACCATATTTTTAGTCTAATACTGATGTGAGAGGCTTTCTCAAAATGGTTTATCCCTAACAACCAGCCATTAATCAAATACAAGTTGCAGTGAGGGACAAAGGAGAGTGCTGGTGATGCAAATGAGTGACCATCCATAGGGGTGACACTAGCACTTGAGTGAATGACCAGCCATAGGTGACATGAGCAAATGTATTTATCTTGAATAACAAAAGCAACAAAATGCTTTAAAATAATATTGAAAACAGATTTGATGAAGAAGCATGATAATATATACTATTGGCATGTAACCATCTTTGGATATGAACCATGAATTTAAATAATATCAAAGAAGAAATTTGGCACATATTTATTGTTCAAGAGTCATGACAAAGCTGCTTCATAATTTTAGAACTTTTTATTTTAGAGAAGAGAAAACAGCTTCAGAAATCTTGCAGAGAAGATGGGATAAAATAAATGTATTGCATTTTAAAAAATTAATCTTTACACATATGGGCATAAATATTCTTAATATACAAACAAAAGCATGGTATGTATGCATGCCAAAGATTCCCTTCCCAAGTACAAACAAATGCATCATCCAAGGGACCTTATGTCAGATGTTTTACCGGTATTTCACAGTCTCTATATCTTGATGGTGAAAACTATATAATCTTCAGCTATCTTGGAAGTGCATATTAGCTTGAATCCCAGAATTCATTTCTTCTAATATTTCTTTATAAAAATGGAAGGATGATGGAACACTCTTGAAGCTAACATCATGAAGCACCACCAAAGACTCTTGTTTGATGGCAAGTGGTAACTTTACTAGTTAGGAAAACAGTAGTTTCATTGCCGACCAAGTCTTTCTTCACTGCAATCAAAACCTTTTCAGGCACAAGAGGACCATCTTCATGATCCAGCAGCCTGGTGTTCCACCGCATGCTGTTAGCCAGTCTCCTAATCTGGTTCACAATGTCCACATCATCACGAATTATTATCATCCCTTCAGGACGCAGAATGCGGTCCATCTCTAGGAGGATGTCTTCCATCTTGCATCTGTTCATGTAACAAAACTTTATAAGGCCTCCAAATATCTAATATTTTGACATCAGGAGATCAAGCTGATGAAGGAACAACTGTTGTTGTTGCTATTTAGGTAAGGTTCAGATTCACAAACCAGTTGCAGTCACACACTGAGTAAATTGAAGATTTTATGAATTTCTAGAGAATAGTGCATCTAACATATAAAATGTTTCTGGTATAATAACAAATATATAATTTTGTAATTCTAGTGCGCATGGTCAACATTTTTTTTTTAAATCATTTGGTATAAATGGAAAATCTATTAATAGTCATTGCCACCAATTAAAGGTAATGATTGTTTTTATGCTAAGCATTAAGCAGTAGAGCTACCTGTTCTGATACAAACTGAAAACAGCATCTGCATGTATCATATCATATGTCCTAGGGTATGTAGAGAAGGCTTCGCACCTGCAAGAATAAAAAAAAAAAAATTAGTCATCAGTGCAAAAAATAAATTAACAAATAAGGCATTGATATGGATAAATTAATCACCTAACAAGATCTGAATTACCATGACAGTTCCATATTTCCACAAATGAATTAAAAGGAAAATTTCATCACAAAATGCAACAGCAAACAATATCAATCTTATGGACGTAAATATCCAACAAACAATTTATACAGGTTGGGTATCAATCTCTGAAGATTCTGATCTTTCCAATACTGTGCTACTCCCCTAAGCAGTTCTTCTCAAGGAATATCTAACATTGGCTTTAAGTTTTATGACAGAGAAGTGTATATGAACAAAACATCTACCTTCCTCAGTTAATATACTATTAGATATAGGATTCTTGATCCAATAGCTCTCTTTCCATGGAAAATAATTAGATCTGCAGTCAAAAATGTAATGTGCACTTGTATCTACAAATTCCTTCCCCATGGTCATGCTTTAAGAGATTGATACATCAATTTGAAATTTCAAGTAATGATCACATGAAAGTATATAAATTTCATCCCATGGTCTGATATTGTAAATCCCATCCATAGACTACAGGTGCAACTAGAAGAATCATGCACATTTTTTAACACATCCCCTCAGAAACCAACTAGCAGTAAACAAAAAACTCCAAAAAAGAAAAATCAAGGCATAATTAAAAATATGCATATGTATATATATATACATATACACGTATCACACTGTTAGCTTTTGTCCAATGGTTGTCTGCAAGTTCATAATTTAAAAGTCAAGGTTATCTAAAAGTAAGAGCTATCTAACTAAAGTTTCTCCAAGTAAAGAAACTTCAAGTAGGATAAGAAAGGAGGTAAATACCAGTCATGGTAAATGCCAATCAGACCCCGCTCATAGACAACACCCAATGTGTTTCTCTCTGATATAGTTGGAACAACATTCATCACCCATAACTGGGGAGATTCAAGTGCTGCTGCAAAACCTCCCAGACCAGCATTCATGTCCATAATGTTGCGGTACCTCACAGAACCAATTAATTTGTTTATCCTTTTGTAAGTTTTGACATTCTTCTTCCATAAATTATTATTCTCCACGTAAGCTTCCACAGAGACACCTTGAATATAACGTTCAGATATTCTTGGGGGAACAGCAAATAGTCTATCTGGGAACTTCTTCAACTGTCTGCTAGATATTTCATCTGGCCTGTTAACTTGTAAGGAGGGAGTTACACAAGGTTGAATGCTTTTGTACCTGACAAGGAATCAGAAAATTAGACCTGAGAATTTATTCTAAAAGACACTAGTGATATGCCGAATGATAGTTTTTCATTAAAAATGTCCGGTTATTTGATTATATATATATATGTATAATTGGAGGTAATGAGCCAAGAGAGATTGGTATGTATATATAATTAGTCTTATCTCCCAAAAGAGTATATCTTGTTACACAACCAGTGTGATTGGTATGTGAATTGACAATAACAATACTTATAATGAAACAGCATTCAAGCAAACAATTGCTAGTAACCCAGTGTAATTAAAAGCACAATTTAAAAAAGAAAAAATAAAAAATAAAGAAAACAAAATTGAAATTGGATAAGATTGAACTTAAATTAATATAATAATCATCTACTAAAATATTAAAGATCAAAATAAAATCATTAACATAATTTAGTAAGTAAGACCTAATTTAGAATTTTAATTCTAGTCTAATCATCATCAAACTTTATTAGTCTTTCTTTTAGTTTTCTTATGAAGTTTCTTGTTTTTTAAGATATTTTTTTTGTTATATTCTCCTAAAGAGTTTTTATATTCCAAAAAGTTACCTTAATTTATTTTAAAAAAATAAAAAACTACACTTTCCACAGTATATTGTTTATATTTCCTAAACAGCATTTATTACTCTATAATAGTGTT